>NC_040045.1:17273740-17325857 GCF_003713205.1 Coffea eugenioides | reverse complement strand
ATATTACTGGCTTATTTAAATATTTATTTATCTGTTTTCTATGAATAATTTATTTCAACCCTTTCAGAACCATTTACAAGGAACCATGACTTGCATATATTTTTAAAATATCCCGTTAATAAATTTATTTTTAGAAGCTCGTTTAGTGAGAAGAGTGAATACGTGTTTGGAGACAGTAACAGATTTAAGAGTACAATGAGTTTGAAAAATTGGAAACTTATATATATTGGTCTTAAAATAAGTATTTTTATGTTTAAGTGCTCAAGTGATAGTTAGTTGTACTATCGTTATAAGAATTTCTTAGAAATTTCACTCTATCGCGCATAAATCGGAAATACGCGTTTTTACGCGTGCGATCAATTGAGGGACTTAAGACCTTTATTTTGGGGCTAATAAGAGTGAATAATGATAGTATGAATGGAAGTGCAATAGAGGTTTAGTACACTAGTGAAACAAACCCGAGAGGAATCAAGCATGAAACGCACGCGTACGCGCACTATTCCTAGTTAACTTTTGAAGCAATTTTTGGCCACAAATTTTAAAGCTTCTCACGGAAGCTTACTATCAGGTGGAGGCCTGCTGCTCATTCTTCATTCTAGCCGTGAGCAGGTGGAGAAAACCGAGAGCCAAACTTCCTCCAATCCAGCCGCAAGTTTGAGCAAGGGAGAGGGAGAGTTGCGGACTGCAGTTTTGGACTGCCGAGAGGAGTGAAGATTTTCGGCCGCTAGTGGTGTGCGTTGAGCTCCAAGCTGAGGTAATTTCCAGACTTGAACTAGTTGATTATGGGTAGATGAAGCTATTTAGAGGCATGCATGCGAGAGTTGTGCGTTTGGATGAAGAATTAAGTTACCAGAAAATTGTTTTCGGAAGAAATTGAATCTACCGTGAGCTTGAGCTGGAAATTTCAGCTTTAACTTGCTGATTTGTGATGATCTGAGCTTAGTCTTGGACCCAATCTGATGGATAGCTCTTTATTTGGTTTTACATGTGAACTTTACGGCCAGGAATTCAGTTGCATGGCTGGAAATTTTTGTTGGAAGCTGTTGGACTGCTAAACCAATTTTCCAGCTTAGCCGATGGAGTTGTTTCGGGAGTTGTATGGGTATTTTAGTATGAAATTTGCTGGAAAGTGTTTGATTCTCACTTGGCTGTGTGTTTAACTAACTAGAATCTGGATGATTAAGTTGTGCATGGGGTTAATTAGCATTGATTAAGTCAGAAAATTTAAAAGATACAAAATCAGGTTACATGCAAGCTAACCGAGAGCAGGATTGATTGAATTTCTGGTTGGTTAGTGTTTTGATGTTATCCGAACTTGTTTATGGATCAAAGCTGGTAGATAACTGATTTTTGGGTCATGCATGTAGTTGTTGAACCGTGATAAAAAAAAAAAGA
Source organism: Coffea eugenioides (assembly GCF_003713205.1). Taxonomy (NCBI): domain Eukaryota; kingdom Viridiplantae; phylum Streptophyta; class Magnoliopsida; order Gentianales; family Rubiaceae; genus Coffea; species Coffea eugenioides. Next base: position 17,324,462 of record NC_040045.1, on the reverse strand, counting down.
AAGAAAAGGAATCTGAAATTGCGGCCGAGAGAAAGAGTTGAGCATTTGATTAGTTTTCTTCGAGTTTGTAGCTGAGACTTTCATATTGGATGCTTAAGATTTGTTTATAACTTGCTAATCATCTTTTGCATGTTGGGTTGGAGTAAAAATTGAAGAAAACTAGGGACAAAAGCTCTATAAATGAACTACTATATTGCTGGAAATTGGATTTGATAGCTGGCCGAATTAATTGAGGTTTTTGAGTGAGATTATTTTCTGGCTTTGTGTGTTATTTGTTCTAGCTTGGTTTGGACAGATTATAAGCTATACGTTTAGTGTTTCTAGCAAATAAAAGTTGGACATGTTGAACTGAAATTTGCTGGAATTTTCTTGACTATCGAAACAAGAAAAGAAAATCTGAATTTTAGAATTATTTGGGGGTCAAGTTGGCTGTGGTTTTTCTTCTTGTTTTGGATTGAAATCCTGGTTGAATTGTGATTGAAAGTAATTGTTTGATGTCAAGAGCTAATGATTGATGAAGCTCTTGGCCATTTGAGTAAATTTTTGCAAGAGTTTAATTTTGGTGAATTTGTTCAAGTGGTTGGCTGAAATGTATTTGGAAGGTCCATGGTTTGTGATTTGGGATTGTTTCAATAACTTAAACTTCCTTTGTTGAATTTTGTCTGGAACTGAATCTGCTGAGACCTAGGGCTAATGATTGATGAAGCCTAGTGAAATTTATATTCGAATTGTGTTTCAGCTATTATGGCAATTCGGAAGACAATGTGCCAATGAATTGGAATCGTGAAATCCGTTTTAGTCTTTTGAATTCAAGTAACTTTAAATCAAGCCTTGTGGGAATATTTTACCTTAATATCAAGTTGTATATATATTGGGTGTAGTGCGTTAATATTAAAATTTAGATATCGGGACTTTTAAAACCTTGCCGACTAGTTAATGCTTTTCTTTGCTCAAATCAGTTTTATTACCTTTAGGGAATAATTGCATTAACTCCCAAACTTTAAGTTTTTCATAAAATTATCCTTGACTAGTTGTTTTAGAGGAAAATTGTTAAAAACACTAGATTTGAATAATTTCAAATAAAAGACATAGAAAACTTGTTCGGCAAGAAAACTTGTTTGAATTTATTTGGTCCTAGTTTGCCCCTCTAGAAGGGAAATACCTTTAAAGAAACCATACGAAATATTCTGTCACTTTTACTAGTTTTGGTTCTAAGAAAATTATTAATTTATTCAGAGAAAATAAACTAGCTTTATACTAGATAATCTTTTATATATATATAAGCCAAGAGTTTGTTTAGTAAAACTTATAGTTTTTAAAACTTGGATTTCTAGGGTTTAGCGAGGACGTGGACTTCGATTTCCAGATTGACTTTTGAGCTCCACTCTTGGTGAGTGTCCCTGCTTGTTTTATGACTATTTGGTTACAGTGCTTACTTGACTCGATATATGATAATTGCAAAGTGGTTTTTGATCCATCGAAGTGAGCAGTGTGTACTTTATCACACTAGCCGTTCGAGTGGTGACTTGTGTGAAATATTTTCGTGAATATCTCAAGTGTTGTGACGTCGTTGGGCAAATCCCTCGACTAGTTTGTGACGTCGTTGGGTAAATCCCTCGACTAGTCTGTGACGTCGTTGGGTGAAGCCCTCGACTAGTTATCCAAAGGGTATACTCGAGTATTACTGCTTTCTTATTTGGTGAATTCCTCGACTAGTTATCCAAAGGGTATACTCGAGTATTACTGCTTTCTTATTTGGTGTTCGGGCCCAGAACAGGGGTATGATTGGTGTCGGAGTTAAGGAAAAGAAAAAGAGCTACATGGACCGTAAGTAGTGAGAGTTGACGGAGTGTCGACTACGGTAAATTTTGATCAAGCGTGGAGAATGGCTCCTGAGAGCCCCTGTATCCTACCTTGTGTTGTTATACGCTTTCCTATTTGTTTATTTCAACTGAAATCAATACGTGTTATTTATTTTATTTGATTGCATGTTTTAGGGCACCACTGAGCTTTAGCTCACCCCACGTTTGTTTGTTTTCCTTGACAGGTCTTGACGTTTGAGAAATCTGAGCCTACTTATATTTGCTTATGAATGTATTTGAACCTTATGTCTTTGATTTGCAGTTTGTAATGAAATTCGAATAAAACAATGTACTTTTGTCTTGGGTTACCACTTGAAGCTGGAAAAGTGTAAACCCTGGATTTGTTATTTGGCTTGTACTAATGTATTTGGGTTGTATGTTTTTGTTGCCTGGTTTGTAACGCGTGAGGTATTTAAGAGTCGACGATTGGCTATCTTATAAATGTTGTTATCTTTGAAGTTAATGAGGATTTAGTTATCAGTCTATTTGGAAAGAAACGGTGCTGTAATAGCTTAGGTTATTCTTCGGGAGGATTTGGGCTAGATTGCTTGCGTGAGTCCTGGCGAGAGCTAGGCAGACGGCCCGCCAACCCTCTGGTTCGCTTTAGGGGGAAGTGAGGTAGCCACAGTTGTGTGGGCTCTATGAACTCTCACTATGGTTTGATGGACTGATTTATGGTGTTTTGATGTTATTAATGTTGGTCTAGTGCTTAAATTAGTAGAAATGAGTGATATTATGGATGAAAGCTCAAAAGGAGTGAAGATGAAAAACTTTCCATTTCTGCCCCTGTGAATGTCCGTGACCCTTAGAGCCAAATTTTGTGGTTCTATTGACTTGTTTATGATGTATACATATTGTGTGGGTGGTGTAGAAAGTTTCATAAAAAAATTTCAAGATTTGGTTGGCCAAATGATGTGTTTTCGGAAGTCAGCAAAAACTGGAAATTTTCCCGTAACTGCTCTGGCAGTGTTTTTGTTTTGGCTATAACTTTTTACTCTGATGTCGAAATTGAGTGCTGTTTTTGGCACTGAAAACTAGACATTCCCATATTTCCAACGGTATAAAATATACATCCTGATTCCACCTGAGCAGTCCATACCGATTGTTTGAACATGACTGTCCTGTTTCGTTAGTTCACTGGAAGCTCTGCTTTGAGCAGCAATTTGATGCTCAAGTATGAGCTAGTTGTGGGCAGATTTTGATAACGCTTTCTTCTAAGAAATTGTAACTTTATGAATCTAGTTTTCAACGCCACTAACTACGCTCAATTCCAAGTTGAATTGAGTGAGTTGTGGCAGTATTTCCAATCTGACTCAAAGATTTGAAACCCTCTTTTGTCTAGTAAATGTCTAAATCTTGATTGGGACTTGTTGTCTGGAAATTCTTGGTGTTAATCGCCTACCAAATGTGTCTTGGATGTTTCTTAGACATTGTCTATGTAAATGGACCGTGTTTGAGATACTTGGTTGGCCAAACGTTTTGAAAACGGAAAATGGAACGACCAAGACAGATTTGCCTTGGAACTTTTGGAACTTTCGTGATTTGGTTAACCAACTTTCCGTACGTATTTTTTCATGAAATTTGACAGAGGGATAGCCCTTATATGGTAGGGTGGTACTGCCAAATTTCTTGCCATTCCGAATCGATTTCAATGCTCAAACAAAGTCCCAAAATTTGTAATTTAAATCTGGAAAATTTGCGCAACCGTCTCAATTTTTCAGCAACTTTGAGCTACTATAACTTGGTGCTCAAAACTCCGATTTTTGTGCTGATCATTTTGTTTTAAACATTGATTGAAACTCTAATTGAGTTTCAAATTTGTGGGGCTATTTCAAATTCTGTGAATTTTTCTGAATTTCCAAAGTTGGACAAAAACCGACCCCGAAACTGTCTTGCAAGCCTAAAACAGCAACTTTGGGCCAAATTTCGAATGCTTTCCATTTGGAATCATGGAAAAGTGTATTCTAGGAACTTTTAGCACTTCGGAAGAAGTTTCCAACGGTACCAATTTTCCAATTTTAGACTTGTAATGAGTGAGATACGATTTTTCAAAAATCTCATATTAAAGCTGAAATTTTCGAAACTTAAGGGAATGGAGTTTTTAGAATTCTCCTTTTTCCCTCGATATCACTTGAACGTTTTACACTTGATTTCAAAGATGAAAACTCGATTTCTCTTGTGCTTTAAAAACCCCACTTTTGAACCGTGATTCGCGAGTAATTTAGGCTCGCTTTCGTGAGATTTTCTTGGATTGTACAAGCGTACAATCATTCGTGATAATTGGGGTATATAAATGATAGTTCACTATTAATTGCTCAGGCTCGCACGAGGACCTTCAAGAGGATTCCACGGTAGATGCCTGAACGTCAAGTGACATTTCTTCTTTGTTTATTTGGTGAGTGTCAAGTATGTGTAAAATGCTTATGTGATTGAGATATTAGTTGTACAAGTGTTATACATGATACGTAAACTTGCCGAGCCGAGCGTGTACCTTATCGCACTCGTTCTCATTTGAAATAAATGACTCATGTTTGACCGGACTTGACTTGCTTGACCGGACTTGACTTGCTTGACCTGACCTGACTTGCTTGACCTGACGTGACTTGGTTGACCTGACTTGTCTTGACCTGACCTGACTTGCTTGACCTGACATGACTTGACTTGGAAAATATGCTATGGCTGTATATGTCGATCGGAGCGATGTCTCATCGACCTCTGAATGATAGCAAGTACCACACCGATTTGGTGGGAGGTACCTCTCGAATCTTCTCAGACCTATTAACTGAACGACTGTTAGTACCACACCGATTCGGGTGGGAGGTACCTCTCAAGTCGTCTCAGTACCCTAGACCTCTGAACGATAGCAAGTACCACACCGATCCGGGTGGGAGGTACCTCTCGAATCGTCTCAGAACCCTAAAGCATTCTAAGTCGATTAGAGCGATGTCTCGTAGACCTCTGGACGATAGTAAGTACCACACCGATCTGGGTGGGAGTTACCTCTTGAATCGTCTCAGAACTATAAACTGAACGATAGTAAGTACCACACCGATTTGGGTGGGTGGTACCTCTTGAGTCGTCTCAGAAACATACATGGAATACGTGAAGGGCTACAAACTCAATTACCTACCCGGGGAACGTGGTGTCGTCACGAGAAGGTATTAAAATTGAATTTGGGCAAAGTAAGAAATCATTAGCTCCGGAGAGCTTCTGCATCCTACTCAAGGGTGTTTATTATAAATTGTGAAATTCCTTGAATGTTATAGTTTTCACTATTGTGTAAATGCTATTATTATTGAATTACTTGTCTTGTATGTTTTCTTGGCCTCACGAGCATCCGCTCACCCCGTTAGACTTGCTTTCTTTAACAGGAGCTAAAATGGAAGGAATTATGGAGAGGTCGACTTGATGGCCTTTTTATTAGAATTTTGAATATATTCATTTAGTCAACTTTTGTAAGCTGTATATTTTGGGATTGTAAAATATTTTGGTAACTTATGATGTAAGACTTGATCGATTATTAAGGAATTGACCTTCCTTTATATTTTTGACTTTTAGTACTGATTGGTTATTCTTAAATTTGAATTGAATTTGTACCGAGTCCTAGCTAGAGTTGGGCTAGCATCCATGGATCACCAATGATGAGTTCTTTAGGATGGTTTTGAACAAATTTCCAGGCTCTTGGAAGATCATTAGGAGTGGTAGTGCCTCTGTCGTTGTTTTCCCTAGCTGGATTGTCTTGAGTTTCATCTTCCTTTGAATCATATTCTGGTGAAGCAGTGCATTGGTCACTGATTGTTAGCTTCTTTAGTTCTTTTTGAACACCTTCATCATCATCTTCACCACAACTCATGGAAATGTCACCATTAGATTCATCAAAAGTAATGTGTATAGATTCATCTATAACCAGAGTCCTACGATTATAGACTCTAAAACCTCTCTTATTCTCACAATATCCCAAGAAAATTCCCTCATCAGATTTTTTATCAAACTTTCCAAGATGTTCCTTGATGTTTAGAATGAAGCATCTGCAACCAAAGACTTTAAAATATCCAACAACAAGCTTTTTATCAAACATCAGCTCATAGGAAGTTTTGTTCAAAATTGGTCTTAAAAGTACTCTGTTCGTGGTATAGCAGGCTGTGTTTATAGCTTCAACCCAAAAATACTTTGATAAATTACATTCGCTAATCATGGTTCTAGCAGCCTTTTAAAGAGTTCTATTTTTTCTTTCAACAACCCCATTTTGTTGGGGGACTCTTGTAATGGAAAATTCATGTGTAATGCCATTGTTATCACAAAATTCTGGAAAACCACAGAAACGAAATTCTGAGCCATTGTCACTCCGTATTTTGATGATTTTCAAACCAATCAGATTCTGAACTTTTGCAAATAGTGAAACAAAGTTTTTGAAAGTATCATCTTTGTGTGCAAGAAACATCACTCAAGTGTATCTAGAATAATCATCAACAACAACAAAACAAAATCTTTTGCCACCTAGGCTTGTGATTTGAGTAGGACCAAATAGATCAAGATGTAAAAGTTCTAGAGGCTTTGTAGTAGAAACACATTTCTTGGGTTTAAAAGATATCTTGACTTGTTTTCCAAATTGGCAAGCATCACAGATTCGGTCTTTTTCAAATTTGATTTTTGGAAGCCCTCTAACAAGTTCTTTTTTGGAAATTTCTTTTAGCAAATCCATATTGAAATGACAGAGCCTTCTATGCCACAGCTAGGGGTCCTCATTTGCTGCTTTGAGACAACTAAGGCTAGAGGAATCAACTCTTTCAAGGATAACTACATAAATGTCATTTACTTTTTTTTTTTTTGAAAACAGTGTTAAACTTTGAGTCAAGAACAAGACATTCATGCTTTTTAAATAACACAAACAGATTCCTATCACACAATAGACTAACACTTAACAAGTTGTAGCTCAAATTGTCAACTAAAACAACATTGTGAACAAAGGTTTGACCATTCTTACCAACATCACCAATTCCAACAGTTTTGGCTTTGTTGTCATCTCCAAAAGTTACCTTTCCGCTTGCTTTTGGCTTGAGCTTGATGAACTGTGATGTATCACTAGTCATATGTCTTGAGCATCCACTATCTATGAACCACTTTGATTCCTTAACAATGTTCACCAGGATCATCTCTTCATCACCATGGCCATGAAAGCCACTTGGGCAGATTCCTCTTCTTCTTCGACTTCACCTTCTGAATTGCAGTTATTCCAGGTGATCTGAAAATTGTTGAACTTTGGTTTTCTTGCAACTTTGCTCTCCTTCTTTTTCTTCATTGGACACTCATTTGCATAGTGTCCAGGTTGGCCGCATTCGAAGCACTTATCAGTTTGCTTTTTGTTGAACTCTAGTTTCCCTTTGTTTCTCAAGTTGTTGGACTGATTCGGAAAGGAATTGCTAGGTCCATATTTTCTGAATCTTCTCTTGTTGAGTATTCTTTTGAAGCCTCGTGTGATGAGTGCAATATCACTGTCATCACCTTCCATGTCATCTCCATCCAGGGAGGCTGTATCATCTTTATCTTGTGAAGCCTTCAAAGTAATATTCTTTCTCACCTTTGTGTCTTCTTCTTCCTGCACCTTGGACTTGAGTTTTAGCTCATAAGAAGTCAGTGAATTAATAAGAGATTCAATAGGTAATGTATTTAGATCTTTGGCTTCCTCAATGGCTGCCACTTTACTCTCCCAATCCTTTGATAAAGCATTCAGAATTTTTTTATTTTTCTCACCTAGAGAGTAATCCTTCTCAAGCACTTCTAAATCCTTAATAAGATCATTGAATCTACAATACATCTTGTCAATGTTTTCATGAGGTTCCATCTTAAAAGATTTATACTTAGTGACCAGAATGGACTTCTTCTGTTCTCTCTCATTCTTACTTCCTTCATGAATTTCTCTAAATTTATCCCAAATCTCTTTTGCAGATTTGCAGCCCTTGACTCTAATAGACTCATTTGAATCTAAAGCACTATATAGTACATTCATCGCCTTAGCATTTAGAGTGAGATGAGTTCTATCTTCAGCAGTCAGCTCACTTCTTGTTTTTGGTCTCGGCCTATTAGTATCTTCATCAATAATAGAGGTATCATATGGACCTTCATTGACAATAAACCATAGCTCAATATCAATAGATTGTAAGAAAATAATCATCCTCTCCTTCCAACTCACATAATTTGGTCCATTGAACATTGGAGGTCTAGTGACTGATTGTCCCTCAAAGAACATGGCATTGTTGGTTGTCATTTTTACTCTCAAGCTGATTGAGCTTAATCTCAAGGAGACCAAGTTCTGATACAAATTGTAAGGATCGAAGACAACCTGAGAGGGGGGTGAATTAGGTGGTTAAAAAAGCTAGCCAAGATATGAGTCACTTTTTGTGAACTTGTCCTCTTTTTCTAAAAGACCACCCAATGGGGCAATTGATGAGGAAGAACAAGTGCTTGTGAGTAGAAGAAATAAACAGTTTATATTGCAAGACAGTAAGTAAAAAGATAGAATAGCAAACCAAGCTTCAAACTCCACTTGAGTTTGAACAACACTTTATATAGGAAGCTTCTTCAAGTTAATCAACTTACAACCAGTCTCTTGTGTACAAAGGAAGGATCACTTCTTCCTTGCCTCAAGCCTCACTTGGTCAAGCAAGGAAGTTTTACAATCTCTCGGATAACCCTCACAAAGCTATACTATTGAAGAAATTGAAACACACTTGAAAAGCTTATTGAAAGTTACACAATTAAGAGTACAAATCTTCTTTTTGGAGTATTCTCACACTTGAATCACTCAAGATTTGATGTAGTCTCAATGTGCAAAAGTCATTTTTAAGTGGTTGAATTTGCTCTATTTATAAGAGACCAAAAAGTACTTCAATTAATGCTGCCAACGGATAGAAGGCAGCTGAAGAATCAACTAGCCGTTGGTGGTGTCGGACGTCCGGTAGGCTGGTTTTCCGTGTCCGATCGCAGGTAGTAAGTTCAAGAAGTTTTCTTGAAATGTTTAGAACGTCCGATGCTTCAATGCTTTGCGTCTAAAGTGTCGCAACGTTTGTCGGACGTCCGGTACTCAGGTGTTGTACGTCCGAACGAAGTCAGTGAGTTTAGAGAACTCGGCTTATTATTTTCGGACATCCAAGAGTGAGTTCCTTATGCATCCGAAGTTACTCGAAGGTTGTCGGACGGCCGATGCAGACTTTTTGTGCGTCCGACTCATGCTTCAGTATATTTTAGCCTGGTTTGCTCCAAATTTGAAAACATCTATTTAGGGAGTATTAGTAACATCCATTTGTTTTGTAATCATCAAAAGATACGGACTGAGATGAACAAAGTTTCACCACAAATATCATCCATTCAACTCTTAGTTTGCCATTAAAACTTTAAACACTTGATATAACACCATAAAGCTAAGATTCAAAGATCATTTACCTTTCTTAAGTGAAACTTGAATTGTGAGAACCCTCACTTTAAATACAATTTCCTCAAATTACTTGCCTTGCCCTAGTATTTAAATCACTTATTATATGCCCTTGCATTATATTCTACATGTGTTACAACAATTCCCTTGTATTGCATTTCATTTCCTCTTACTTGAATTAAAACATTTCTTTGAGTTGGTTTAGTTTATTTCACCACTTGCATTTTTACCAAATATTCTCTTATTGTGGTTGGGACTTTATATGATAGGTTAGAGGTGTTAAATAGGTATTGGAACATTTGGAAGGGTTGAACATCATTAGTCAAAGATTAAGGAATAAATGAACAAGAATTGGGCCAAGTGGTCAAACCCTAGCCATGTATCTTGTTTGACCAAGGGATTAGAAGGAATTTAAACCATCTTGGAGCCTTTTTTTCCCTTAGCTTGGCCGGCCCTCATAGCTTCCAAAAGAAGGAGAGAAAACTCCATTTTCCTTGCTTTCTAAACCTAGTTTGATCTTGAGAGAAAAATCAAAAGTAAAGGACTTAAGTTAGTAAGCAAACTACTTCCAACCCTAGTGTGTGATTTCCAAGCTTGAAGCTCTTGGTTTGGTGGTTGTTTTGGGTGACTCAAGCTTCTTACAAGAGAAGTAAATAATCTTTAAATCTTGGTTTTATAGTGCTATATCATGTACTTTAAGTTTCATGATAAACTACAAGTTATTTGGATGAGATTTGTGGTTAATCTTCTAGAACTAAACAAGTGGTAGTAGGGTTAGTTAGTTTGCCTACCATGTGTTTGATGAAATGTTTGAACTTTGTTTATGGTTTTTCTTGAGGTATTAACATGTTTTAGACCCTTTTTGAGTTAGATTTAACACCTGACATGTTGTTTAAGTGAAAACCATGAAAGGATGAAGGTTGGTTAAATAAGTGAACTTGTGGACTGTTTTCTTTCTTCTTGGCTGACCGATTTTGGAAGGAGAGGTTTCTCCTTAATTTTGTGGTTCTTTTGCACCTTAAATTAAGCCTAAGACACTTGGCTAGACATTGGTTGAGCCTATGTGTGAGTTGAAGTAGAAATGAAGCAAGTAAAGTGGTTGTTTGGACCACTAGTGGACTGTTTTGGTTTCTCTTGTTGGCTAAACTGTTATGGCCTTTTAAATCATGTTTATGTGTTGCATTTTGAGCTCCAATGGTACTAAGTGACTTGACCCCCTGTATATGAACACTAGAGGATCGAATTGGATGAATTTGAACCAAAACAAATGAAGATAGCACCAAGATCTAGTGTATCTTTGCTAGGGTTTAGGGCTGATTCAGAACTAAAAAATCAACCAACTTGTTTGAGCTACTGGTATTGATAGGAGATGAACTAGAGTGTGTATTTGGTACCGTTGGAAAGCTCTTTGAGTCTAGTTTCCAACGCCACTGACGGAACTTGATTCCAATCTTCCTACAGTGAGATATACCCATTTTCCCAAAACTGCAAGGGCGCGACTGTTTTACCAGCGAAGAACATTTTGAACTTGAATGAAACTTTTCTTTTGCCCAACTTTCATGCACTTATCAAACTTGTTTTCACATGAACTTTACTGCATTTTGGGCCAAATTTGCATGATGAATTGAGTGGCTTTAACCACTCACTTGGTCTCTTAATGAGCCTACATTTGAGTGGGAAATGAACCTAGAATGTTAACGATTTCACTCGTTGCCCTAGGATTGGGAAACGGAGGTGATCGTAATCGAGATACTTGACGTTTGATCACTGCATTACTTGATAGATGAGTGTTCCACTACCTGTTAATTCTTTATGTGAAATATCTGAATACTTGATTTGCGACTGTTTGAGCCAAACATTGTTTTGATAAAAATTGAGGCGACCGTGTACCTTATCGCACTCGACCTCACTCATTTTCCATTGAGACTCTGTATACTGCTATTATGAGATGCGATTTCTCTATATGTGACTGTACTTGAGTTGTTTGGGTGATACCTCATCAACTACTACTACCGTTTGGGTACCCAACCTCATAGGTGAGTCGGTTGTATCGAGCCAGCAAGGGTTTGGTCGAGACGGCCGATAAATCTTGGGGACTGTTTATTGAACACTGGAAACCGATATACTCGAGTATTACCTGACTACTGTTTATGGAGTGCGGGCCCGGTAGGGGGTTGACTGGTGGACGGAGATTGGAGGAAGTAGTGTTCTATGGACTTTATATTCTTTAAATGCAAACGTTGACGGAGAGTTAGCGGACCCTAGTATGATCAAGCTCAAGGGGATTTGGCTTTTGGAAGCCACCCGTATCCTTGAATTGAACTATAATTAAATTGTTATTGTACTATATAGTGTTTACTTGGTTATATTATGCCCTTATTTGGCTATGTTCATACTTGTTTTACTTGGAACCTCACTGAGCTTTAGCTCACCCCGCTCCCTTTGTTTTCCTTAATAGATGTGGGATGGACATAGGGGCAAGAGCTTTCAAAGCTTTATCTTTTACTTGAACTTGTACTTCGAATTGTAAACCTTTGCTTAGTTGATTTTACTTTTGACTCCTGTAAGTTTGAATTCATAAGTTCGACTTATGTTATGTAATTGTAGTATGAAGTGGTAAGTGTGACATTTAGCTTGACATTTTAAGTTTGGAAAGTTGGCTTGACGATTATATGCCATTAGGGTTTGTACGCTTTGACTTGAAGTTATCTTACTGGTTATCTTGAGTTGCTAGTCCTTTGATCAACCGAGCCCCAGCAAGAGTTGGGCAGGCAATCCGCTAATACCCTAGGGTTCTCCCTAGGGAGAGGTAGGGCTGTCACATGAATCACCCAAAAGCCACCAAAACAAAAGCTCCAAGCTTGAAACACACACTAGGCTTGAAGGTAGTTAACTCAACTAAGCTAGGTTCCTTCACTTTTGATTTTTGCTCAAGGATCAAGCTAGGGTTTAAAAGCAAGAAAAATGGAGTTTCCTCTCTTCTCTTGGAAGCTTCAAGTGGCCGGCCATATGGAGGAGATAATGGAGCTAAGTTGGTTTAAATTTTGCTAATTCCTTTGGTCAAACAAGATGAATGATTAGGGTTTTGCCACATGGCTCAATCTTGGCCATTTCTTCCTTGAATCTTTGACTAATGAAGTTTCTACCTCCAAATGTTCCAATACCTAATTAACACCCTTAAACCATTAGATAAAGTCTTACACATAATAAAAGGGATATTTGGTCATAATGCATGTGGTGAAATAAAATAATGGCAACTCAAGGAAATGTTACAATTCAAGTAAAAGGTAATGAAATGCAATGTAAGGAAATGTCATAACTGATTTAGTCTTAGGGAAATGCAAGTGATTTAGGAGAATTTATATTTTTAAATGAGGGTTCCTACACTTAACATGTACTAATTTATATCAAGAAAATGAGTTAAAACTTGACTCACTTATAAAAATATCTAGGAAATTAAGGTAATAAGTTAAAGTTAAGAAAATGTGCTCATAGAAATATGATAAAATAAAGATAATTTCCGGGGTTCTCACAAGTTCTCCACCAGACTTCGTGGTAATACTCGAGAATACCAAAACATCGTCCCATGGTCACCACCTGCTGGACTGAGTCCGTTACTGGCTCGAGTCGGCTGGCAACTAAGGGCAAGGGCCCAATTCAGCCAAAGTCTTACATCCATGCACAAGTAACATTCAATCATTGAAAATTCACTTTCACTTGGGTCGAGTGTGATAAAGTACGCACTCGCCCATTGAAAATTCTTTTAACAATCATTGGAAAGCATTTAACATTAAAACAAACATTTCACATAGTCATTTAAACCACAAACATGCAAAGAACACTCACCAACGATTAGAGTTTAGCAAAATCAGGTCCAGGCCTAGCTCCTTAGCCAGATTCTAAATCTGCGATCAAATGTTGAATAACAAAATACAATCAAGTAGGGTTTCCAAATCCAACCCTCACTTGTGAATATCACAAGGAGATCATGTGAATAGAATTTATATATATATTTCATGAGCTTAGCAACCCTAGGTAAAATACATGCACACTTGCTTTTGTTTTGGAAAGAAAATGATTGGAACTTTTAACTTTAAAACGTGACATACACGGCTAAAAATCATGTTTAAAATGGTCATCACTTTCACCATGCAAGATGTATGGATTTTAGTAAAATTTCAGCTTAGGTGTCACTACCAAAGTGAACTCAAGCATCCCTACGCAAACTAAGTCCAAATCGACCTAAAATCGCAGCTTCAATATCAATTTCACTCGCTTGAACCACAAGACAAAAAAAAAAAAAAAACAGACAGTACCTCCCCTATTTTTTTCCTAATTTCCAGCCATTTTCAAGGCTACAATTTCATCACCAACCAGCCCCAAATCAAGTTTACAAGTTATAGGAAACATAGAGTTCTTATCTTAGGTCACTAAACTCACTAACTTAAGCATATATATAGCATATAACTATCATATACTCAAGTTGAAAAAATTAAACCCTAGGCTGAAATTTAGAATGAAAGCTAGAAATTCCTACACCCAAGTTAAAAAATCACATTTCAAACCTTACTATATTATATCAAAGCTAGAAAGTCCCATATGAAAGCTGGAAAACTCATATACATAATAAATCCATGATCCAAGTATGAAATGGAGTGCAAGTAATTGAGAAAGTTATGTTTAAAAACTAGAAAATGTTTCCAAGACCCTTCCAAGTTTTTTGTCATTTAATAAGAAAAATTCCAGTTTTTATAACGCTCTTTGAAAAGTCATAACTTGAGTTTCGTAAGTCCAAAAATCATAAATATTATACCGTTAGAAAATAGATTCAAAATTCTACAACTCTCTAGAAGACACCTTCTTAAATTCAGCCCATAAATTAGTCAAATCTCAGCCCATAAATTAGTCAAATCTCAGCCTCAATTCACTACTCAACTAAGTGCAAAAACAGAACAGTCTTGGATTTTCAGCCCACTTTGAAATTTTGCTAGTATTTATTAAAAGTGAAACAAACCATGAATTTTACACTATTAAAAGGTCTATGAGTCTAGTTTCAAATGCAACAAACGGAACTCAATTCGGATTTTTCTACACCAAGATATAACAGATTTCCCAAGACTGCTCAGAGTCTTCTGCAGGAAAAATTTTCAACAACACTTAACTTAACCTTCACACTTAAGCTCATGATTTTTGGTTCAAATCCAACTCACAATCAAAGTTTAATGTCTAACAAGGTTTGTAGAGCAAGATTTCCCCCAAAAGTTTTGAAAAAAAATAAGGCTAACAGTACTCAAAAGTTTCGACCAGCAAGAAGCTTTTAAAACAGAAATTTTCCTCAAGTCATCTACCTAAATCACATGTATAAGCTAGAAAAATCATTATGGCAGGTTTACAATTCCATATAAGCTGAAATTAATGTACCAAGGCTGGAAATAAGTCACAAAAGCTGGAAATACTCAACAAAAGCTGAAAATAATCAATAAAAGCTGGAAATAACAGCCCACAACCTAAAACTACAAAATCAGCTACAAAACCTACTATAATCAAGCTATAACTCCATCCAAATGCAAGATTGAAGAGATAAAGTAATTCTCAGCCAAGAATACCTTCAATCCTCAAGGTGAGCAGCAAACTACAGCTTTCTTTCTCAAGTAACTCCACCAAAAGCTTTCCTCCAGGCTTAACTCAAAGTTTTATGGGGTGGATTAAGGTTGATCCTTGGTTTCTTCACAAATCAAGCAAGGAAATCAAGATGAAACTTGAGGAAGTTTTCTCTCTTTTCTCTCTTCTCTCTCTCTCGGCCTCTACCCGCAGAAATGGAGTGATTTGCTGGGTGAAAATGGAAGATAAGTGGTAAGAAAGTCTTAGTCAAAGTTGGCCTTAAGTGCCAACACTTGGCATCCATCAACTTGTCTATTTTTTTTCTTGTTTTCTTTCTTTTCCTCTCTTTCTTTCTTTCCAATTTCGGCCAGCATCTTAAAGACAAGGAAGAAATAATAATCAAGGGAAAAAGAATGAAGAAAGTAAGAAAGACAAATCTTGGTCAAGTACTAGCTTTGATCGAAGACAAGTGGTGCGAGTTGGTTCAAACCTATCTTTTTATTTCCTCTATTGTTTGTCTCTAATCTCTAAGATATCTAGGGTTTCTCCAACTAGTTGCTAACACCTCCAATCACATAATTCCTCTAGCACCACACCTATTCTCTTCTACCAAATATAATACGCATACCTTACAAATCGGTCACACTACCGTATTATTCTTACAAAACTTAACATGCACCAAAATTGAAAAAGGGAAATGAGAAAAAACTTAACCTTTAAAATCACCATCAATTTATCGCTAGTAAATAGGTAAGTAAAGTAAAATAAGAGGGAAATATACATTAAGGCTTCAAAAGGAGGAGAAAAGTTAAAGCAATTTTCGGGTCCACACAAAATCACCCTTCTAACATCGCTCTTATCACAAGAAAGGAAGTAACAAAAATTTCAGCAGCATCTCCCCTTATTTTCCTTAACTTTTCCTTCCAAACTCAACACCTATATTCATAGCAATCCAACCTCAATCACAACCACAAGTTATAGGCTATAAAGGACACTTGTTTAAGGCCACAAAGCCACCCAAATTAGCCAATTACCTAGCTCAAACACAACCATAATAAAACTGGAAAAATGGAATCCCTAAGCTGAAATTTCCTACTACAAGCTGAAATTTCCTATAATGAAGCCAAAATAACATATAAAAGCTAGAAAATTCACATGGAAAAGCTACTAGATCATAGCCAAGCTCAAATCAACATACCAAAGCTGAAATTTCTCACTCAAAGCTGGAATTTTCCAATCACCACACAAACCATAAAATTTTCCATGTAATCTACCAAAATCAAGCCTTAAATCCACTCATATGCAAGTAATAAAAGAAAAGATGGTTTCTTGATATGGTTACCTTGAAACCCTAAGAAGAAATGGAAACCAAGAACTTCTTTCTCCCAAATCTTTCCAGTCCTTAATCCTTCTTAGATGTCACTTTTTATGGAGTAGTTTGCAAGCGTAAGACAAAAACTCAAGGATTCAAGCAAGATTGGAAGGTTGAAGATGAAGTTTTTCCTCTCTTTTCTCCCTCAAGAATCTAGGCCAAGAAGAGAAAGAATGAAGGGTAGTTTTGGTCAAATTTTGTTTTTATTAAAGGCTAAGAATGATCTTAGTTCAAGTCAAAGCTCCATGGCTTGGTTGACAAGTGGCACTCCAAGGTTAATCCTCATATATTTGTCTTCCAAATGCTAAAATATCTAGCCAACCTCTAATTATCCCTTAACACCTTATAAAATAATATCTCTTTGCACAAAACTTCTCTTAATCTTCAAAAATTTATCACACATACCTCACTAGTGGATCCTATTTCCATAATGTACTACGAGCTTAACATGTACTAACTTATGGTAGAAAAGTGATTAAAAATCTTGACTCTCTTATAAAAATATCTAGGAAATTAAGGCATAAAGTAAAGTTAAGAAAATGTATTCAAAGAAATAAAATAAAATATGAAATAATTTTCGGGTCCTCACACCCTCTCCCCTTTAAAAGAATTTCGTTCTTGAAATTTTTACTTTGATTAACAAACAGCTCAGGGTATTTCTTTTGCATTTCCTCCTCCACTTCCCAGGTTGCCTCTTCTGCACCGTGGTTTCTCTATAGGATCTTCACCAAGGGAATTTGCTTATTTCTTAATTCCTTAACTTTTCGGTCAAGCAGTCGCAAAGGTTTTTCTTCATAGGTGAGAGACTCATCTATTTCAATTTCTTCTGGTTATAAGATGTGAGTCGGATCAGAATGATACTTCTTTAGCATCGAGACATGGAAGACATCATGAATCCTGGACAAACTCGATGGTAGTTTGAGTCGGTATGCTACCTTTTCGGCTCGTTGAAGAATTTTGAAGGTTCCTACAAATCTTGGTTGAAGTTTCTTTCCTTTACCTATCGTGACACTTCGCAATGGAGTGATCTTAAGAAACACGAGATCCCCAACCTCGAATTCCAAATCCTTCCTTCGATTGTCTGCGTAACTCTTTTGCGGACTTTGGGCTGTTTGG
Source organism: Coffea eugenioides (assembly GCF_003713205.1). Taxonomy (NCBI): domain Eukaryota; kingdom Viridiplantae; phylum Streptophyta; class Magnoliopsida; order Gentianales; family Rubiaceae; genus Coffea; species Coffea eugenioides. The sequence goes on along the minus strand of NC_040045.1, from coordinate 17,307,082 downwards.
AGTCTCTGACGTATTAGTTTGACCTTTTCATATGCATCCTCCATCCATGGCACAGTCGTGGGATCCAAAATCTTCTTTTCCCCTACTTTGTCCTAGTAAACTGGTGATGGGCACTTCCTTCCGTAAAGAGCTTCGTATGGTGCCATTTGAAAAGATCAATAATAGCTATTATTATAGGCAAACTCCACTAGCGTTATGTGCTGGCCCCAACTACCTCCAAAATCCAGAATACATGTCCTTAACATATTTTCAAGCGTTTGAATGGCTCTTTCGGATTGCCCATCTGTCTGAGGGTGGTATGTGGTACTGAGGTTTAATTTGGTCTGTAATGCTTCTTGGAACTTTTACCAAAATCGAGACACAAATCGGGGATCACTGTCTGAGACTATGCTTATGGGTACTCCATGCAACCTTACTATCTCATTCATATACAACTGGGCCAACTTTTCCATGGAATACTTCATGTTCACTGGAAGAAATGGGCCGATTTGGTTAATTGAACAATGATTACCCAAACAGCATCATGGCCTCTTGGCGTCTGTGGTAAACCTGAGACAAAATCTATCGTAATGTCACCTTAGCAACACAAGACAGAGAGCAACTTGTCACCTTAGCTTTCCAAACAACTCCACCAAACACCTCACAATCACTCACTTAAAGGTTTCTATGGAACAAAAGCAAGATTAAGTGGTTGCTTAGTTGAATTTGAGCAAGATGGAGGCAAGAATTTGAAGAGTTTTCTTTCTTTCTTTCTTGGAGGAAAGGGCCGGCTATGAAGAGCAAATTTTGAGTGAATTTTTGGTCAATTTTGAGTTATTTTAACCAAATGGTAAAAGTGTGAATAGTAGTCAAAAAGTGCCACCAATGTCCAAGTGACACTTGTCACTCTATTAATGCATCTCTATCCCTTTGTTCCCTCTCACATCAATCCACATAACAACCTCTAATTATCTCACAACACCCGGTAATTTAATTCCAGTATCCAAAACTTAACCTAGTTGACCGAATTTTTCCGAACTTTTCGCACTAGTGGGTCCCACGTTCGATATACACTCTTAATTTCACATGAACTAACTTATACTAGAAAAATAATTTAAAAACTATATTTTGCTCATAAAAATTATCTGGGGAATTTTCTAATAAAGAAAAGGTATAAAAGTGTGCAATTAAATAAAATAAAGCCTAGACATTCGGAAAATTTTCGGGTCCTCACAATACGGGCTCACAAGGAGGCCATAAATTCGTTCGTTCGTTCGTTCTCCTGACATTTCCCCTTATTCCTCCATTCTTTTGAAAAATGCATTTTGTAATTAAAACCCTCGTTCGTTCTTTCGTTTCATTCACCCCCTCCTGGACGTTGGCTAGGCTCCACCAACCTACAAGGTAATACTCGAGTATACCGACGTTCACACCCAGGGTCACCATATCGCCCGACCGAATCCGCTTCTGGCTCGAGTCGATCGGTAACGAAGGGCAGGGCCCAGTTCAGCCAAAAGGCTTACATCATGCACAACTAATGTATTAATCATTAAATCATTGAAAATTTCACGTTTCATTTATGTCGAGTGCGATAAAGTACACGCTCGCCTAGAAAATTCGTTTTGGAAATCATTGGAAACATTTAACACATTATCAAACAATAACAACAAGTCATGAAGTCAAGGAAGATATAACAAACAAGGAACACTCACCTATTTACGCAAAATAATATCCAAAATATCCTTCCGGATAATACCGTCAGTCACCAATGAACCCTAATAGAATCAAAAGAATACATTATGCTTCAACCATCAAAGATTTAAGTGATTCAAAGACAAGTCAAATACGTACTAGTACAAAGTATAAATATGATTTTGGGTAGTGAAAAGAGTACATTGAAACCAATTGTAAAACTTAGACTCACTTGTAAAACTTTAAAATCGCTAAACGTAAATACCCTAGATGGTTCACATGGTATTCGCTCTCAAGCCTTACTCAAGTCGTAAGTATATCGACCTAGTTCTCGAGCGTAAATTTGGGCAGCATGCCCTTTGTGTTTACCTAATTTCCAGCCATTATGGCTTCATTCTTTTACTCAATCCAACCCAAAGTTATCCATAACACAATTTCAGTTCAATAGGCATTCCATAGGCTCAAAACAATACAAGAATAAAAATTAAGCTAATATCAAGTGCGGAAATGAAGTTACAAAAGACAGATGTGACGGGTTTTTACGGAACGGGTACATCCAACGCTACGCTTATCGGATTGAGGTGCAACTTATACCATTTTGAAGCTAAGGCGAAGGCCTACAGTTTTCATGAAGAACACTTAGTCTAATTTCTTGTGTAACCTAATCAAATTCCCAATTCACATAACCTAATTCTAACTAATCGGCTATTTAACTGTACTGCCTTCAAATGGCCATATCTCAGTCTACCAAGGTCCGTCTAAGGTATTATTAGAGGCGTTAAAAACCTAAGACAGAGTACTAAAACTTTCATGTTTTCGAAAATGGCTAAATCCGAACGGATTATAGTGAATAAACACAGCGAAATAGACTGAACGGTCTACGCAGAACACTGGAAGCGAATCTAGGGCAGCCAGGGTATTTTGGTCTTTTCACAAGCTACAGTGCTAGGATCGAGCTGAATTTTGTAGATAGCTAGTTTACACCATTTTCTACAACTTCCATGTTTGGGCCAAACTCTAATTCGGTAAGGATCAGGGTGAAAAGTCACGGTCAGATTGGGTGAAATGACAACCCTGTTCGCTGAACTCCAACCTAGGCCAGTCTGGGTTTTTCCGACTTTTCACAAGCTACCGAGCTCAGATTGAGGTGAAAATTTACAGAAAACTATAAAACATCATTGTCCACAACTTTCATGTTTTAACCTAAGGCTAATTCGGCCTCTAACATGCTCAACAAAATTCGGACCGAACAGGCTTCTTTGGAACTCTAATTTGGAATTTTAGTTTCAAACCAACAATTTTTCGCAAACAATCATTTCCAACTCATACCAACTCCATCTTACACTATATGTGACGGCCCCACCTCCCCCCTAAGGCGAACCAAAGGGTTCGGCGAGTCGCCTGCCCAGCTCTCGCCGGGACTCAGTCGTTCACCACAGTCCTCACTTAAAATCTGAATAAATCACAAGAATAAATAGGGCAACGATCCAAAACTTAAAGCGAAACTTATATACATTGTCATCCCCAAACGGGAGTGTAAAGATCGAATATACAAAGGTTCTCAATCCTTCATACGTCCAGCCTGTGCCAAGCACTAGGCGAGAACCACTACAAAAGAAACAAAAGAACTAGACTGGCTAGTCTATGCTCTCATTCTGCTCGCCGTCCCCTGTCAAGGAAAACAAAACTAAAGGGGTGAGCTAAAAGCTCAGTGAGGTTCCGAACAGATAATCAGACAATCAATTCAATACATTAAACATGGAGTATCAATAATTCAAGAAACATTTACAATGGAAAGCGATAGTAACATTCATTAAAAGGATACGGCCCACATGGAGCTATTTGTTTGTTCGTTCGTTCCCCTGACTTTTCCCCTTATTCCTCCAATCATTTAAAAATACATTTTTGTAAGTAGAATCCCTCGTTCATCCTTTTGTTCGTTCATCCCTTTTCCGGACGTTGACCGGACTCCACCCATCCGGACATTGGCCGGACTCCACCCATCCGGACGTGGCCGGACTACAAGGTAATACTCGAGTATACCAAATTCACCCAGGGTCACCATATCGCCCGACCGAGTCCGCTTCTGGCACGAGTCGATCGGTAATGAAAGGCAGGGCCCAATTCAGCCAAACGGCTTACATTCATGTGCAACTAGCATTTAATCATTAATCATTGAAAATTTCACATTTATTTAGGTCGAGTGCGATAAAGTACACACTCGCCTAGAAAACTCATTTTAACAATCATTGAAAGCACTTAACACATTATCAATCAATAATAACAAGCCAATAAGTCAAGAAATATAGCAAACAAGGAACATTCACCTAGTTATGCAAAATAACGTGCAAAATATCCTTCCGGATATTACACTTAGTCACCAGTGAAACCTAAGATTGAACAAGAGAACACATTACAGTTTATCGAGCAAAACATTTAAGGGGAAACGAAGAAACCTGACTAATGAGGAGTAAAGCGTGTAAAGATGACTTTCAAGCAAAAAGAGGGTTGTTTGGACCTAAGGATGAAAATAACTAGGGTTTTAATCCCTGTATGAACCGTCTTACTCTTCGCCGCTCTGGGGCCACCAATTCAGAAGCAAACTTGGATAATTTCGTAAAGTTCGTTTCATATTCGGCCACACTTAGCGTTCCCTGGCGTAACCCAATAAACTCCTCCTCTCTCCTCTCTTGGAATAAAGGAGTGAGGTATTTCTCATTAAATTCCCTTATGAAATTCGCCCATGTCCATACGGTCTGTTCTCTTTCCCATTTTGCTTTAATAACGTTCCACCACGCTCGGGCCGGTCCTTCAAATTGGAACACCGCAAAGTTTACTTGTCTTTGCTCGATGTAGTTCAAGACTGTGAAAATATTAACCATGGCCTCTAACCATTGTTCGGCTATATCCGGATCAGATCCTCCAAGGAATTTCGGAGGAGTAAACTTCTGAAACCTCTCAAGAGCCTTATCTTCTCCAATTTCAGGGTTCTGGGGTTGATTCACGGCCATTTGGCCTTGTTGATCCACCAGTCTTGCCAAGATATCCGTCATTTGTTGCATTACCGTCGCCATTTGGTCTCCAGTCACAACTCTCGGTCCATGCTCTTGTTCAGCTCTTATTTCCCTCTCTTCTCTTGGCTCCTGGGCTCGCTTAGTCCCACGGCCATGACCCCGTTCGCAACTACGTCTCCCCTCCATATATATTTTCCCCTCTCTTTTCTTTTTCTTTTTTTTTGTCCAAAAGGTAATTTAATGAATAAACGCAATAAGGTGACTAAAGTAACTAAAAGTTAGGGCACCAAATACCCAAATAAACATATACGCACATAACACACCACATAAACATATCAAGGAAACAAATAATCAAATACACAAATACGTCTCAAGTCAGGCAGATATTCATATACACAAATACACAACTGACGGCATGTAGTGACAATATACGGGCGAATCAAAAGAAAAGGGATATATCGTCCCACACCCAGTTAGAATAACCCCGTCCGGTCTCTCACGTCACTTTCTATCTGACTCGATGTCCATTAACCTCATATACTTATTCTAACCAGACAAAGCCAGTTCATATTCCCAAAAGGCAAATCTCAAGTACTTAGTACCGTCTCAACTCTGGAGTACTCAGGCACATGAATCCGAAATAAGATAATTCACCTCTCGAGCTGGCCAGTTCCAAGGGTAAACTCTCTACAATCGAAATTCCTACCCGACATACCTATCTATGGTCCTCAGATATCATGAGAGAGATTTAAGGCCTATAACATTCACAATTCATAGCTTATGATCAAACGAGCACTTAGTCCTTTATACTCATTCACCACTTAGTCCAGGCTCACTCCGTGCACAGACCACGCGAAGCAGGCTCTGATACCAACTGTGACAGCCCCACCTCCCCCTAAGGCAAACCAAAGGGTTCGGTGGACTGCCTGCCCAGCTCTCGCCAGGACTCAGTCGTTCCTTAATCAAATCCGGAATACAACCAAAGGAATAACATACCGCAATCCAAAACTTAAGTGAAACTTATATATACATAGCTATCTCAAAAGGAAGTACAACCATCAAATGTACAAAGGTTCTCACTTCACCATACAACCAGCCCGTGCCAAGCACTAGGGCGAGAACCATTACAAAACAAAGAGCTAGACCAAGCTAGTCTATACCAAGCTCTCATCCTTGCGTGCCTTCCCCTGTTAAGGAAAACAAAACTAAAGGGATGAGCTAAAAGCTCAGTGAGGTTCCGAACACATAATCAAATAATCAATCCAATACATTAAACATAGAGCATCAATAATTCAAGAAACATTTACCATGGAAAGCGATATTAACACATACATTAAAAGGATACGGGCTCACAAGGAGCCATAAATTCGTTCGTTCGTTCGTTCTCCTGACATTTCCCCTTATTCCTCCATTCTTTTGAAAAATGCATTTTGTAATTAAAACCCTCGTTCGTTCTTTCGTTTCATTCACCCCCTCCTGGACGTTGGCCAGGCTCCACCAACCTACAAGGTAATACTCGAGTATGCCGACGTTCACACCCAGGGTCACCATATCGCCCGATCGAGTCTGCTTCTGGCTCGAGTCGATCGGTAACGAAGGGCAGGGCCCAGTTCAGCCAAAAAGCTTACATCATGCTCAACTAATGTATTAATCATTAAATCATTGAAAATTTCACGTTTCATTTAGGTCGAGTGCGATAAAGTACACGCTCGCCTAGAAAATTCGTTTTGAAAATCATTGGAAACATTTAACACATCATCAAACAATAACAACAAGTCATGAAGTCAAGGAAGATATAACAAACAAGGAACACTCACCTATTTACGCAAAATAATATCCAAAATATCCTTCCGGATAATACCGTCAGTCACCAATGAACCCTAATAGAATCAAAAGAATACATTATGCTTCAACCATCAAAGATTTAAGTGATTCAAAGACAAGTCGAATACGTACTAGTACAAAGTATAAATATGGTTTTGGGTAGTGAAAAGAGTACATTGAAAGCAATTGTAAAACTTAGACTCACTTGTAAAACTTTAAAATCGCAATTTGAGCCAAAGTGGCAAAGAAAACGTAAATACCCTAGATGGTTCACATGGTATTCGCTCTCAAGCCTTACTCAAGTCGCAAGTATATCGACCTAGTTCTCGAGCGTAAATTTGGGCAGCATGCCCTTTGTGTTTACCTAATTTCCAGCCATTATGGCTTCATTCTTTTACTCAATCCAACCCAAAGTTATCCATAACACAATTTCAGTTCAATAGGCATTCCATAGGCTCAGAACAATACAAGAATAAAAATTAAGCTAATATCAAGTGCGGATATGAAGTTACTAAAGACAGATGTGACGGGTTTTTACGGAACGGGTACATCCAAGGCTACGCTTATCGGATTGAGGTGCAACTTATACCATTTTGAAGCTAAGGGGAAGGCCTACAGTTTTCATGAAGAGCACTTAGTCTAATTTCCAGTGTAACCTAATCAAATTCCCAATTCACATAACCTAATTCTAACTAATTGGCTATTTAACTGTACTGCCTTCAAATGGCCATATCTCAGTCTACCAAGGTCCGTCTAAGGTGTTATTGGAGGCGTTAAAAAGCTAAGACTGAGTACTAAAACTTTCATGTTTTGGCAAATGGCTAAATCCGAACGGATTATAGTGAATAAACACAGCCAAATAGACTGAACTGTCTACGCGGAACACTGGAATGTAATCTAGGGCAGCAAGGGTATTTTGGTCTTTTCCTAAGATACAGTGCTAGGATCGTGCTGAAATTTGGTAGGTGGCTAGTTTACACCATTTTATACAACTTCCATGTTTTGGCCAAACTCTAATTCGGTAAGGATCAGGGTGAAAAGTCACGGTCAGGTTGGGTGAAATGACAACCCTGTTCGCCGAACTCCTACCTAGGCCAGTCTGGGTATTTCCGACTTTTCACAAGCTACCGAGCTTAGATTGAGCTGAATATTTACAGGCAACTATAAAACATCATTCTATACAACTTTTATGTTTTAAGCTAAGGCTAATTCGATCTCTAACATGCTCAACTAAATTCGGACAGAACAGGCTTGTTTGGAACCCTAATCTGGAATTTTAGTTTCAAACCAACAATTTTTCACAAACAATCATTTCCAACACATACCAACTCCATCTTACACTATAACAAACCATTAATCCATGACTAAACAATCATTTATATATTAAACCAGAAAATCCTCAATAATTAGAAAAATTTGCACATCTCAACCATAAGTCATGAAATAACCCCTAAAACCATCTCTTTAACTCACATAAGCCACTAATTAAACATGATTGAGAAGAAAAGAGAGGTTCCTTAGCTACTCACCTTACCAACTCAAGAAAGGAAGCAACTTAGCACCTTGATCTTCCAAACCACTTCACAACCAACCTTAATACCACTAAACTAAGAGGTTTTATGGAGGAAATCCAAGTTTAATCGGTTTAATTGTTTGATTGGAGCAAGAAATGAAGAAGCAAGATGAAAGCTTTCATTTCTTTTCTCCTTGTGAAGCTCAGCCAAGATGATGAAGAATGAAGGTAATTTTGGATCAATTTGGTACTTATTTGGTAAAGGTAGTAAGATGGTCAAATGTCAAAGTCCAACCTTCAATCACAAGGTGACACTTGTCACCCTTTAAGCTTGAGATTATCTTCTTGTCTCTCCAAGACCAATCCATTTAAGTAACCTCTAATTATCTCTTAGCACCTAGTAACTAAAACCCGGTATACTAAACTTAACCTAATTGGCCGAATTTTACCGAACTTTCCGCACTAGCGGGTCCCACGTCCGATATACGCTCTTAATTTCTCAAAAACTAACCGATACTAGAAAATCATTTAAAAACTATATTTACTAATAAAAATTATGTTTTAAAATATTCCGAATAAAGAAAATGTGGAAAAACGTGCAATTCAAAGAAAATTTAAAAAATTACGGGTCCTCACACTCTCTCCCCCTTAAGAAATTTCGTCCTTCAAATTTTACCTTCAGTTGCCTCAGACGAGTCCGGAACTTGTCAGTTGTCTAAAGCATAAACCTTTGCCGGTACACTAGTTCGTTTCCCTCTTTCATTCGCTTGTGATTTAGCTCCATCCAGTTGCAGAGTGTTGCTTTCACGTGACTGTCTCCTCGGACAGTTGCTAACTTGATGATCGCCACTTCCGCAGATTAAACATTTCCGCCCTTTTCTCCAACAATCGCTTTCGGCATGATTTACCTTTCCACAGTATCCACAGACCACGTGAGAAGCCATCTTTTGGCTTTCTTGAAAACTTTTCCAAGGTCTGATTTGGCTTCCTTTTGTAGATCCTTCATCTACCGCCCCTAATGTCCATGGTGGGCGGAGTAACGGGTTCACTTTCTGCACTTTAGGAGGTGCTATCGTTTCACTTAATTCCTCCACTACACTACCCAATGCACTCCTTTTCCGGGTCTGGGAGGCTTTGATCTGTGCCATTGCAGTCTCGATTCTTTGAGCTTTCTCAAGGGCCTCCGTAAACGTATTCACTTGTACCGCCGCTAATGCTTCTTGGATTTCCAAATTTAATCCCTGTATGAACCGTCTTACTCTTCGTCGCTCTGTGGCCACCAATTCAGAAGCAAACTTGGATAGTTTCGTAAAGTTCGTTTCATATTCGGCCACACTTAGCGTTCCCTGGCGTAACCCAATAAACTCCTCCTCTCTCCTCTCTTGGAATAAAGGAGCGAGGTATTCTCGTTAAATTCCCTTATGAAATTTGCCCATGTCCATACGGTCTGTTCTCTTTCCCATTTTGCTTTAATAACATTCTACCACGCTCGGGCCGGTCCTTCAAATTGGAACACCGCAAAGTTTACTTGTCTTTGCTCGATGTAGTTCAAGACTGTGAAAATATTAACCATTGTTCGACTATATCCGGATCAGATCCTCCAAGGAATTTCGGAGGAGTAAACTTCTGAAACCTCTCAAGAGCCTTATCTTCTCCAATTTCAGGGTTCTGGGGTTGATTCACGGCCATTTGGCCTTGTTGATCCACCAGTCTTGCCAAGATATCCGTCATTTGTTGCATTACCGTCGCCATTTGGTCTCCAGTCACAACTCTCGGTCCATGCTCTTGTTCAGCTCTTATTTCCCTCTCTTCTCTTGGCTCCTGGGCTCGCTTAGTCCCACGGCCATGACCACGTCTCCCCTCCATATATATTTTCCCCTCTCTTTTCTTTTTCTTTTTTTTTTGTCCAAAAGGTAATTTAATGAATAAATGCAATAAGGTGACTAAAGTAACTAAAAGTTAGGGCATCAAATACCCAAATAAACATATACGCACATAACACACCACATAAACATATCAAGGAAACAAATAATCAAATACACAAATACGTCTCAAGTCAGGCAGATATTCATATACACAAATACACAACTGACGGCATGTAGTGACAATATACGGGCGAATCAAAAGAAAAGGGATATATCATCCCACACCCAGTTAGAATAACCCCGTCCGGTCTCTCACGTCACTTTCTATCCGACTCGATGTCCATTAACCTCATATACTTATTCTAACCAGACAAAGCCAGTTCATATTCCCAAAAGGCAAATCTCAAGTACTTAGTACCGTCTCAACTCTGGAGTACTCAGGCACATGAATCCAAAATAAGATAATTCACCTCTCGAGCTGGCCAGTTCCAAGGGTAAACTATCTACAATCAAAATTCCTACCCGACATACCTATCTATGGTCCTCAGATACCATGAGAGAGATTTAAGGCCTATAACATTCACAATTCATAGCTTATGCTCAAACGAGCACTTAGTCCTTTATACCCATTCACCACTTAGTCCAGGCTCACTCCGTGCAGAGACCACGCGAAGCAGGCTCTGATACCAACTGTGACAGCCCCACCTCCCCCTAAGGCAAACCAAAGGCAAACAGTTTTGACGTCATTTTACCGTAATGGTACCAAAGGCGCTACGATTGTCGGATGAAGGTGGAAGACCCACCGTTTCGAAGCTAAGAGACAGGGCTACAATATTCCAGAAGGTCACTCAACCCCGTTTCGAGTGTAACAAGGTCAAAAATGCAAGATACTACACCAGAATCACAAAAACAGATTCACAGAACGCATTCTTGCGAAAACATCATAAAGCAGGCTATCCAAGTCCAAATCCAGAAATTCCAAAACCAGCTGAAAGCTAAGAAACAGGGATAAATTTCATCAGAAGACCTCAACAACCAATTCGGAAGCAATTCCAGCCAAAACAACCAATTACAGGCGCAATTCTTACATTCGGGTAAAACCAGAACAGCAATAGTAATTTCAACTTTTCTCATTCTACACTACTTCGATTGACCTGAAATTTTGTAGGCACCTCCAGAATTTCATTCCCTACAACTTTCATGTTTTAAGACAAGGCCAATTCGGCCTCTATCTATGAGCTATAAATTCGGGCAGAATGTAAACATTAGAACCCTAATTATCCAGATTTCTTCCAAAACAGAAATTGCTTGCAATTTACCACTTTTTCCACCTTCTAGCGTCCTTAAATATCATTTCCAATCATCATACATGACCACATAATCATATCCATATGATAACAGAAAAATCCCCAATAATTATAAAACTTCACCAATACAACCAAAAATCAAGATATAATCCATAAAAGTGCATCTCATACCACCACCAATCATGAATTGAACATCATTAGAGGAAGGAGAGGGGTCCTTCACAACTCACCTTAGCAACACAAGAGATGAGCAACTAGTCACCTTAACTTTCCAAACAACTTCACAACGAAGTTCAACTCCACCAAACTAAGAGGTTTTATGGAGTAAATTCAAGTTTAATCGGTTGGAATTGAAGATTGAGTGAGATGAGAAGCTAGAAAGTTGAGAGATTTTTCTTCTTTTCCTTTGAGAGAGAGCCGGCCATGAAGCATAGAAATAAGATGATTTTTGGGTCAAAATTGAGTATTAGTAAAGGTAAGAAATAATGGTCAAAGTCCAAGATTAAATCACAAGGTGACACTTGTCACCTTTTTGGTTTAAAACTTATCTTTTTGTCTCTCCATTACAAATATCTTAACACCTTGTAAAATAATATCACTTAATACAAAATTTCACCAAGTTGTCAAAAATATAATGCATTTACCGCACTTGCGGGTCCCACGTTCAAAATACGCTCTTAATTTCTCAAAAACTAACCGATACTAGAAAAATCATTTTAAAACTATCTTTGCTCATAAAATTTATCTGGGAAATTTTTCTAATAAAGAAAATGTAGAAAAGGCGGGCGATTAAATAAAATAAACCCTAAAAAATTTCTTTCGGGGCGTCACAAAGAAAATAAAACCGAGATATATCGGACCTTTTGAAATTTTGAAACGAATCGGGAAAGTAGCGTATCAGCTGAAGTTGCCGGCAAGTATGGCTAAGGTTCACGATGTATTTCATGTCTCTATGCTTAGGAAATATCACGACGACCCAAGCCATGTGTTGCAATTGGAAGGAATTGAGGTGGATGAGACGTTAACCAATTAAGAAGGACCAGTCAAGATTCTGGAAAAAGAAATGAAGGAACTGAGGAATAAGAAAATTCCTTTGGTGAAGATTTTATGGAAAAATCATGGCTTAGTGGAGGCAACTTAGGAACTAGAAGAGGAAATGCAGAAAAAGTACCCCAATTTATTTCTTTAGAAAGTGAGAATTTTGAGGACAAAATTCATTGTAAGGAGGGGAGGATGTGAGAACCTCGAAATATATATAAATATCAATGCATATTTCATTTGCAATTTTTAATTCTTTAATAAATTCTAGCATTACTTTCACTTGTTTTAAATAAAGGCGTAAAAACAATTTTTATGCGAAAGATAATATAATTGTGCTAAAATATTAAATTACTTGGTTTTGTTATGCTAAATTAATATTTCTTTAGTTAGATTAATTTTATTGCCTTATAATAAATTCTTTGAATTCCGATAGTTAGTTTTAATTGCTAATAAGGTTAAGTGCTAATAGGAACCTTAGTACTAGTATGAAGTCGATAAATTTTATATACAAGCGATACAAGTATACTAAGTATACTTAGGACGTAAAAATTTTGATAAGTAAACTTTTGCAAGAATAGTATATCATTAGGCTTTCAAACTGCATTTGGGATAAATTTTGGAATTAGATTAAGAATAAGGACTTAAGTGGAAATTCGGAGGAAACGTGAAAAGATTAAAATAGCCTCCACCACCTCGGAAATTACCATGCAACCACTAAGGATCCATTGGCCAACCTTTTAAAATCACAATTCCATTTCTGCCGGATCACATTTCTTTTCTCCTCTCAAACACTCAACCTCCTCCATCCGCGATTCATCTTCATTTCAGCACCCATCCCCACTTCACTATCACACCTCAAACCACAACAACATTCTCTCTTTGCCTTGTTATTATCGACCGAGAGTGAAGAGCCGAGCTTCCCATTTTCCTGTCTGATCAGAAGCTTGAGCAAGGGAGGAAGTTGCGCAAGTTGCTTTCTTAAACTGTTCGCGAGTGAGTGTGAGTGATAACCGCGTGAGTTTTATCATCCTCTTCCTCACTGCCTAGAGCTTCCATTCCTTTCTTTAACCTCAACCAGCTGCGATCATCCTCCATTCCATTCCACGTGCAAGCTTGAGCAAGAGAGGGAGTTGGCGGGCTGCATTCCTGTGCTGTCAGAGAGCTAGCTGAGAAAGAAACATTGCAGCTTCTTGTTGCGTGAGCTGAGCTTCTAGCTGAGGTAAATTCTAGACTTAGGCTAGCTAATTATGGGTAGATGAAGCTGTTTAAGAGCTTGCATGTGAAGTTTATGCTTCTGGATGATGAAATCAAAGCATTAGAAAAATCTGATTCGGAAGGAATGGGTTTGCCGAGAAGCTGAAATGGAAATGCAGCTTTAATTTTGTTTCCCTGAGGCAATCTGAGCTTAGAAATGTGATTAACTAATTTAAGACAAGATGATTAAGCTTTGCATGAAGCTCATTAGCTCGGTTAAGCAAGAAAAAAAAATGAACAAGAAAATCTGTTGCGTGCAAGATCACCCGAGAATAGCCGAATGAATTTCTGGATTTGTGGATGTTTATAGTTGTTGTCCGAACTTGATCTGAACTAGAAATGATAGTAATTTCATTAAGTAGCCTTGCATGTTAGTTTTGGGTACTTAACACAATGATTCAACCGAGGTAAATTCGGATTTAAGACCAACTAAGTGCTGGAAAATTTACGTGATTTGCCGAGGGAGTGAAACTGGAATTTTCAGTTGTTTTTGGGAATTTTTCTCTGGAAAATAATGCTTGGAAATAGGTTGTTTTAAAGTCTTATAAGATATATAGATGTGAAACACTTGATCGGTTGGTTGAATTGACCAAAAATGTTGAAGCAAAGTGCTGGAATTTCTTAGCTTAGCCGAGGGAAGAAGAAAGAATTCTTTTCCAGATTTCTTTTGCAAATTTTGGGTTCCAGATTGTTACATTAAAGTTTGATTCGCTGTAAAATATCCTATACTTGTTGATTTCACTCTAGAACATTTTAAGAGGGTCATGCATGTGAAAGTTGGAGTGACAATGTAATGTTTATGGCTAAAATGTTGAGATGGAGATTCTTGGCTATTTGAGTGAATTGCACAAGCGTTAAATTTTGATGGGATTAATTGCTGGAATTACATGTTATTAGTTTCACTTGGTGGATAAAACCTTGCGGTTTAGTCGATGGAATTGCCTGGAGGCCTTGAATTTATTTGTTTAATTGTGATCTGATATGAGCCTGTTGGATACCAAGAGCTAATGATTGACGAAGTCTTGGTCATTTGTTTAATTTCAATCAGATATGAATCTGTTGAAACCCAGGACTAATGATTGACGAAGCCCCAGTGAAATTGCTGGTTGAAATGTGACTTTACTATATTAGCAAATCTGAGATATAATGTGCTTGTGAATCGGAATCGTGAAGTTCATTTTGGCCCTGTGAACTTGAGCAATTTTTAATCAAGCTATTTAAATATATTTTACACCAGTATGGAACGATAAAATTTAGTATTATACGATAACGTTAGAAATTCGAGACTTTAAAATACATTGTCAACTAGTTATCTTTTTTTTCCTGGCTTAAATTAGCTTTACCATTTTTAGAAAATGATTTCACTAGTTTTAAAACCCTAGGTTTATTTCTATTTCCTTTTCTTTCTTTAAAAATTGTCCTGGCTAGCTATTCTAGAGGAAAACTTGTTCGGCAAGCAAACTTATTCAAGTAAAGTAGCTCTAGTTACATCTTTAGAAAGAAAAGTAATATAAGGAAACTATATGGAATATTTTGTTACTTTTACTAGTTTTAATCTTAAGTGGATTGTCGAATTATTTCAAGAAAATAAACTATTTATATATTAGAGAATCTTTTATATTTATAAACCTAGAACTTGAATAGAAAACTTATAGTCCTTAAAACTTGGTTTTCTAGGATTTAGCGAGGACGCGGATTTTGATTCCCAGCTTGACTTGTGACTTCACTCTTAGTGAGTGTCTCTGCTTGTTCTATGCTTACTTGATTAAAGCGCTTTCTTGACTTGATATGTGATATTTGGAAAAAAAATGGTTTCTGATCCATCGAAGTGAGCAGTGTGTACTTTATCACACTAGCCGTTCGAGTGGTGACTTGCTTGAAATGTTTTCATGAATACATGCTTGCACTAGTTAATCACTAGGCAGGGGAGTGTACTACACCTTAAGGGTGGAAAGGACTCTTACCCTGACCTGGTAATCTCTTGTTGGACGTAACGTCGTTGGATGAATTCCTCGATTAGTCCCTAATCTCTTGTTGGACGTAACGTTGTTGGATGAATTCCTCGACTAGTCCCTAATCTCTTGTTGGACGTAACGTCATTGGATGAATTCCTCGACCAGTCCCTAAGGTATACTCGAGTATTACCACTTTCGTGCTTGGCGTGCGGGCCCGGTACAGGGGTATGATTGGTGGTCGGAGTTAATAAAAATAAAAAGATCTACACGGACCTTAGGTAGTGAAAGTTGACGGAGGGTCGACTACGGAAAATTTTGATCAAGCTCGTGGAGAAATGGCTCCTGAGAGCCCCTGTATCCTATCTTGTACTGTTAAACGCTTTCCTAATTGTTTACTTTAATTGAAATTAATACTCGCTATTTGTTTTATGTGATTGCATGTTTTGGGGCACCACTGAGCTTTAGCTCACCCCACGTTATTTTGTTTTCCTTGACAGGTTCTGGCACTTGAGCAAGACTTGAAATCTAATTTCACTTTTATGCATGTAGTTTGAGTTAAACATTGTATCTTTTATTTTGGATTGCCGCTTGAAGCTGGAAAAGTGTGAACCCTGGAATTGTTATTTGGCTTGTACTAATGTATTTGGATTGTATGTTTTGTTGCCTGGTTTGTAACGCGTAAGGTATTTAAGAGTCGACGATTGGCTATCTTAAAAATGCTGTTATCTCTGAAGTTAATGTGGTTTTAGTCATCAGCCTATTTGGAAGGAAACGGTGTTGTAATAGTTTAGGTTATTCTTCGGAAGGGTTTGGATAGTTTGCTTGTGTGAGTCTTGGCGAGAGCTAGGCAGACGGCCTGCCAACCCTCTGGTTCGCCTTAAGGGGAAGTGGGATCGCCATAGTTTGAGTGAAAATCGAAAATCTAAGCCGATTAACCTCTTATTTGGGAACTTGGGAAGCTTGGTGTGCTAAAGATTTGGAAGGAAAGGTTGAGGTTTCTCTTGCAAGCATCTTTGGCAAGGTATTAAGGCTGTCTTTCCTTTTTCTCTCCCTTAATCTTGTTTTGAGTTTGTATAGCAACTCATACTCTTGGCTAATGATAGTTATTTAAGTAGTTTTGATGGATATGGTGGTTTTTGAGCTAGGGTTTGAGTTGTTTAGTTGTATTTCTTGTTGTTTATATAGAATATGATGTTTATAAGCTTGTTTAGGGAGTTGGAGTAGTGGTTCAAGACATGACTGAGAAGTTTAAACCTTGAATTCATCAAATTGCCAGCTTTAAGATTAAACTGCCCTGCTTCTGACTAGCTTCATTTGTCCATGTTAGAGGCCGAATTAGGCTTAGGTCAAAACTTGAAAGTTGTAGGAAATGGTGTTATATAGCTGTCTGTAAAATTTTAACTCAATTGGAGCACTGTAACATATGAAATGACTAAAATACCCCTGACTGTCAAATGTTCTTTTCCGCGGACAGTTTTGAGATTTCACATGTTTGGCTTCATTTTTCACTTTGACCCGTATCAAATCAGCATTTGGCCAAAACATGAAAATTTTATCCCTATGTTTCAGCTTTCCAACGCATCTAAAAATGCCTCAATCGGAATTTTGTAGTTTGAGTTGTTGCCATTTAAATCCAGTGCTTATAACCAGACCGACAATGAAATTCTGGTTCTGTAATCTGCAAATTCGACCTGGATCAACTGTGAACTTGTGACGCCCCCACTTCTCCCTAAGGCGAACCAAAGGGTATCTTCGGGATGCCTGCCCAGCTCTCGCCAGGGCTCAATACAATTCCCGTTCAAGCTTAGTACAATAATAGCTACCACGACAAGACAAAGTAAGAAAGTGAAGTCGCTTCCGTAAATAATATCCGATCTTACACCACAAGTTCAATATACATCAATTTTTCAAAATATACAACTGCCAAAAGATATCTAGTCAGTTACATTCGAAACCCTAGTACAAAAGTTCATCCCAAAGGTTTCTTCGAGTTTCACTCCGTGTCCGTTCCTGTTAAGGAAAAATAAATCTACGGGGTAAGCAATTGCTCGTGAGGCCAAGAACACACATGCAAGCACGTTGTCCAAGCAACAATCCCATTTAACATGTAAAACAATAATATTCAAGTAAATAACAATTCGGGCGAGAAAAGTAAACAGAAACAATTCAAGGATATAAGAGCTCTTAGGAGCTAAGTCCCATTTGCTGTGTCGAACCTCAAACGTATACCTTCCCGTGATGACACTCCGTCAACCGGGTCGGTATTTCAAATCCATAGTACTCCACTTGCTTCTCATTTCCGTCCACCATACACTGCACTGGGCCCGAACTTTATTTATAAGGCGATACTATATCAGTATGCCAAGCGAGATCTCTCCAATAGATCAAGTTTATCATGTCATTCTCATGGCTTACCAAGGTATCCGACCAAACCCATACCGGTTAGAGTCCCAGGGTCGGCCTATGAGTTTGGGCGTCCCCCATTTAACATTTATGAGTCGAGGAGATTCACTCCGACGACGTATGCAGTCATAGCATATCATTCCATTTCATTCAATCCATTCAATATATTTTGGTCCATTCATTTCATTTCAATCATGATTCATTCATTTCATTCAAATGAGAACGAGTGCGGTAAAGTTCGCACACGACTCAACATTTCCAAAATTTCCATTTACTAATAACAATTAAGCATGCAACAAGTTCACATACACTTGACACTCACCTAGTAAAAAGGAGAGTGTGTTTCACAATTCAAGTACTTCAGCGTCCGTTGTGAGGTCCTCTAGAATGCCTGAGCAAACAATAGTTATCTATTACACACTATCACTCAGAAACCTCAAGTATCAAGGAAGATTGCACACTCGTACAATCTTAGAGAATATCATGAGAAGGAGCCTTGATTTCTCGTAAATCGAGGCTCAAAAGTGGGGTTTAATAATACAAGAAAAATCTGATTTTCATCTTTGAAATCAAGTGTAGAACGATCACCCAATATCGAAGGAAAATGGAGATTTCTAAAAACTCAATTTCCTTTAAGTTCAGAAATTTCAGATTCGAGGTGCATTCTTTGAAAAATCATATCTCACCCTCTGTAGGTCCAAAATTGGAAAACTTCATACCGTTGGAGACTACTTCCAAAGTACTAAAAGTTCCTAGAAGACACTTTTCCATGATTTAAAATGGAAGACACTCAAATTTCAGCTTAAAGTTGCTGACTTGCACTTTCAAGACAGATTCGGGGTTGGTTTTGGGCAAACTTTGGAAATTCGGAAAAATTCACAGAATGTGAACTAGCCTCTAAAATTTGAAACTCAATTAGAGTTACAATCAATGTTTAAAACACAACAAATGGAACAAGAATCAGAGTTTTGAGCACCAAGATATAGCAGCTCAAAGTTGGTTCAAAATGAAGACCATTGGGCAATTTTCCAGATTTGAAACACAAATCTTAGGACTTCAGTTGGGCATCGAAATGGACTTGGAATAGCACCAAATTTGGTTTGATTACACTACCATGTAAGGGCTACTCCTCTGTCAAATTTCATGTAAAAATTCGTACAGAAAGTCAGTTAACAAGACCACTAAAGTTCCAGGAATTTCCAAGGCAATTCTGCCTTATGCTTCTGTTTTCCTTTTTTTCGAACCTTTGGCCAAAGAAATCATCTCAAACATGGTTCATTTATGCAAGAAACATCCAACATACATTTGGTAGGTGATTGACACCAAAATTTTCAAAATAACAAGTCCCTATTCGAGCTAGGCTATCGGCTAGCCAAAATTAGGGTTTTTGATCACTGGTGCAGTTCTGTAATTTGGCCACAACTCACCCAATTCAACTTGGAATTGATCATGGTTGATGGAGTTCGAAACTACATTCAGAAGGCTACAATTAATTAGAAGGAATTGTTATGAAATTCAGTTCATAGCTAGCTCAAATTCAAGCAACACGTCCCAGCACATCATTGACTCTCTAGCACAGTAGTGAAACAGGACATGTAACTTTGAAGAGCTAGTACGGTTCACTCAAGTCGAATCAGGGGATGCATTTTATACCGTTAGAAAACTGAAAGTGTCTAGTTTCAAATGCCACAAACGGCACTTGATTTTGACATTGGAGCAAAGAGTTATGATCGTTTAAAGTTCGCTGCCAGAGTACCTCTGTACACGTTTTCCAGGTTTGAATGTGTTTCGAAAATGCAACTTTTACCCAACCAAATCATGTGATTTTTGGTGGAAAATTTCCACACAACCTATACAACATATCTACATCAAAATCAAGGCAATTTGATCACAAAAAAATTGTACCAAGTGCTCTGCAAAAACAGGGCAGAATTCGGCCCTTTCTCATGCAAGTTTACCTTTGATTTTCTTTCTACTTTTTCAACGTATATCCACTAGTTTAACACTTAAACAACATAAATAACACCCAAAATCATCATATCAGTCCAACATGTCCAATGTGGGATTTCACAGAGTCCACTCAAGTGATTTTCAACCAACCAAAGTTACCCACATGAAGCTACAAGCTTCCAAGTCCAATCTAACTCACAAAAATCAAGTTTTGAAGGTTAGATGATTTGCTACCTCTTGGGTGTTGAAACTCAGATATTTTGGTCACTAAGAAGCTCCAAGAAACCGTGGAAATGATGCTCTTTTTCTAGTCCAAGTGAAGCTGTAAGTTGTTGTGAGTTTGTGTAGTGAATTTGGAGTGAATTTAATGGAAGAAATGAGGTGAAATGAGATGAAGTTTCCTTCTTCTTCTTCCTTGAGATGGCCGACCAGCAAGAGAGAGCAAAAAGAGAGTGGAGAGTGTTGTGTGGCTTCTTGAGGAAGCTTGGTAGGTATGGCTTTAAGGTGACACAAAAGTCAACCCTCAATAGTGCGCGTAAGCGCACGTTTCGTGCCCGTTTCCTCTCGGGTTTGTTTCACTTGTGCACTAAACCTCTAATGCACTTCCTTTAACACTATTATTATTCACTCTTAATAGTCTAAAATAAATGTCCAAAGTCCCTCAATTAGTCACGCGCATGAAAACGCGAACTTCCGACTTATGCGCGATAAAGCGAAATTTCTAAGAAATTCCTGTAACGATAGTATAACTAACTAATACTTGAGTAATAAATCATAAAAATAACTATTTTAGGGTAAACCAATAAATAAGTGAATAAATCGATAAAATAAATAAATAAATAAATTACGAGTCCTCAAATCCTCTCCCCTTAAGAGAATTTCGTCCTCGAAATTATATCTTCATTTGCGAATAGGTCTGGATATTTTCCTCGAATTTCTTCTTCAACTCCCCAGGTTGCTTCCTCCAGTCCATGGTTCCTCCAGAGAACTTTCACCAATAGAATCTGCTTGTTTCACAATTCTTTCACCTTACGATCTAGAAGCTTTACAGGTTTCTCCTCATAGGTTAGCGTCTCATCAATTTCAATACTTTCCGGTTGCAAGATATTAGAAGGGTCTAAGTGATATTTCTTAAGCATGGACACGTGGAAAACATTATGAATCCGAGACAAAGTCGGTGGTAATTCCAGCTTATACGCTACACTTCCCACACGTTGGATAACCTTATAAGGTCCTACAAATCTCGGTTGTAATTTCTTTCCCCTTCCTGCCATCAAACTTGCTTTTAGAGGAGTAATCTTAAGGAATACTCGATCTCCAACCGCAAATTCTAAGTCTTTCCTTCGGTTATCTGCATAACTCTTCTGATGACTTTGTGCGGTTTGAATTCTCTGACGTACCAATTTCACTTTTTCATTCACCTCCTCAATCCAAGGCACTGTAGTTGGGTCTAAAATTTTTCGTTCACCTACATCATCCCAACAAATCGGAAATCTACACTTCTGACCATAAAGTGCTTCGTACGGAACCATTTTAATAGATGAATGAAAGCTATTGTTATAGGCGAATTCCACCAATGTTAAAAACTTACTCCATCTCTCTCCAAAATCCAAATCACAAGTTTTCAACATATCCTCAAGAGTTTGAATTGTCCTCTCAGACTGTCCATCGGTCCGGGGATGGTAAGTGGTTCTGAAATTCAATCTAGTCCCCAACACTTCTTGCATCTTTTTCCAAAATCTCAAAACAAATCTAGGGTCTATCGGATACAATACTTACAAGTATCCCGTGTAACCTGATGATCTCATCCAAGTATAATTTAGCTAACTTCTCCAATGGGTACTTCATACTAATCGGAAAATGAGCCGATTTGGTCAATCTATCCACTATTACCCAAATGGCATCATGACCTCTTTGTGTCCTAGGTAACCCTGATACAAAATCCATGGTGATGTTTTCCCATTTCCACTCGGGTATCTCCAAAGGTTGCAAAAGTCCCGATGGTTTCTAATTTTCAGCTTTAACCTGTTGACAAATCAAACAGGTCTGGACAAATTGAGCGATTTCCTTTTTCATACTCTCCCACCAATACAAATTCTTCAAGTCCTGGTACATTTTATTCCCTCCAGGGTGTACCGTAAACTTCGATCGATGTGCCTCTTCCAAAATCTCCTGCTTAAGTCCTTCATCCTTTGGCACTACTATCCGATTCCGAAACCTCAATATACCATTCAATCCCAATTTAAAATCTGACTTTTCTCCCTTTTTGACATTTTCCAACAATTTTTGTACTTTAGGGTCCTTTTTCTGAGTCTCTTTGATGCGCTCCAACAAAGTGGAATTCACTACAATATTCCCAAGAATTACTTTCCTCGATTCAAGTCGAGGGTTCCAATAACTAACCTCTTCCAACAAGTGCAATTCCTTAATCATCATTCCAGCCACTTGCACTTGACGACTCAAAGCATCGGCCACCATATTAGTTTTTCCTGGATGGTACTTGATCGTGCAATCATAGTCTTCCAAAAATTCCATCCACCTACGTTGTCTCAAATTCAGCTCCTTTTGAGAAAATAAATACTTAAGGCTCTCGTGGTCAGTGAAAACCTCAAATGTTTCTCCATAAAGGTAATGTCTCCATTTCTTTAAAGCAAACACTACCGCCGCTAACTCCAAATCATGAGTCGGGTAATTTCCTTCATGCGGTTTTAACTTCCTAGAGGCATATGCTATCAATCTCTCACTTTGCATTAATGCACATCCAAAACCTTCCTTGGAAGCATCTGTGTAGACTACAAAGCTATCTTTTCCATTCGTTTGAGTTAATACAGGCGCTCTTGTCAAACGTCTCTTTAACTCTTGAAAACTCTCTTCACACTTAGGACTCCATATAAACTTCCCACTTTTCTTGGTCAACTCAGTCATAGGTCCAACAATTTTAGAAAAATTCTTAATGAATTTTCGGTAATACCCTGCTAACCCTATAAAACTTCGAACCTCAGTAGGGTTTTCCGGTCGTTTCCACTTTGAAACAACTTCAACTTCAGCTGGATCCACTTTAATCCCATCCTTAGAAATTATGTGTCCCAAAAATGTCACTTCTTTCAACCAAAATTCACACTTGCTAAACTTAGCATACAATTGATGTTCCCTCAGGGTTTGTAAAACAATTCTCAAGTGCTTTTTGTGATCCTCCACAGTCTTAGAGTACACTAGTATATCATCAATAAATACTGCCACAAATTGGTCCAAATAAGGCTTAAAGACCCTGTGCATTAGATCCATAAAAGCAGCAGGTGCATTGGTCAATCCAAATGGCATTACTGCAAACTCAAAGTGTCTATACCTCGAGTTAAAAGTAGTTTTGGGTATATCGTTCTCCAAAATCCTCAATTGATAGTAACCCTGTCTCAAATCCAATTTCGAGAATACTACCGCCCCTTGCAATTGGTCAAACAATCCATCAATGTGGGGCAACGGGTACTTATTCTTAACGGTGACATCATTTAGGCCTCGGTAATCTATGCATAGCCTTAAACTCCCATCTTTCTTCTTAACAAATGAGATCGGGGCTCCCCACGGTGAATCACACTCCTTTATGAAATCCCACTCCAGAAGATCCTGTAATTGTAACTTCAACTCTTTCAATTCGGCTGGAGCCATTCTATATGGCGTCTTAGAGATAGGTGCTACTTCCGGAGTCACATCAATCTTAAAAGCTATTTCCTTTTCCGGGGGTAAAGACTCCAACTCTTCAGGAAAGACATCTGGGTACTCTTTTACTACCGGCATGTTCTCCAGATTCACTTTATCACTAGGAATGTTGATAAGAAAAGCCAAGTATTCCTGAGCTCCCTTACTTAACATTTTCCTAGTTCGGATCCCTAAGATAAGTACATATGAGGCTAATCTACCCTTTACATCCAATTTCAGGGTTGCCTCTCCCGAAATGCACAATTCTACTATTTTCGTCTTACAGTTCAACTGGGCATTGTAACAGGTTAACCAGTCCATTCCTAGGATCACATCATACCCCTTAATCGCTAAACCTATAAGATCGGCCAGTAATTTCCGTTCTCCAATCCAGATCTCACAATCTCTATATACAAGTTAGCAATTAAACTTTGATCCCCAGTAGGTGTCCTAACCTTCAAGTCATAAGGTAACTTAATTGGTTTCAAGTCTATTCTACCCGTGAAATTAGGGTTTACAAAAGAATGTGTTGCACCCGGATCAATTAAAACTTTAGCTAAACGGTGGAAAATAGGAATCGTACCTTCAACCATCTCAGTCCCATCGGGTATCTGTTGGTCGTCCAATGCGTAAATCCTAGCAGGTATCTTTGGTCGGCTCCCTCCAGTACTAGTCTGCCTAGAGGTTGATTTTTCTGGCCTTTGGGTGCTACCTCCTATTTTCATTTTACTTGGACAGTTCGCGAGTTGGTGCTCAGTACTACCACAAAGCTAAAACTTCCCAGACTTTCTCCAACAATCATTCTCCGAGTGATTTGACGTGCCACAGTAACCGCAAGTAACTTGAGGTGTCACTGCCGAACCACTAGAAGGCACTCCTCTCGCTTGAACTGGTCCACTACGACCTCCTCGAGATAAAGCTCCCCTTGAAGCTCCAGCTGTCCTTATTCCTCCCATTTCTCTTCCCATCTTGGAAGGTTGTGTACTCTTACTAGCTTATCCAGAAGTATGACTAGAAAAGTTCCTTTTCTTATTGTGGAGGTCCCTAACTTGCATTCTTGCACTCTCAAACTTTTGCGCCTTTTCTAGAGCCTCAGTAAATGTAGAGATTTGGGTTGCGACCAAGCCCTCCTGGATTTCTACATTAAGCCCCTGTACAAAACGTCTTATCCTTTTCCGCTAATTGGTCACCAATTCAGGAGTGTATTTAGAAAGCTTAGTAAACTTCCCTTCATACTCAATTACACTAAGAGTTCCTTGTTTCAACTTGATGAACTCATCATCTCTCTCCTCTTGGATTAAGGGCGGAAGAAACTTCTCATTAAACTCTCTCGTGAAATTCTCCCAAGTCCAAGGGGTTTGGGCTCTCTCCCACTTTCCCTTTATCATGTCCCATCAGGCACGTGCTGCTCCCTCAAATTGGAAAGCAGCAAAGTTCACTAGCCTATCCTCGGCATAGTCTAAGGCGGCGAATATGTTAGTCATCCTCTCCAACCAATTCTCCGCTACCTCAGGATCAGGTTCACCAGTGAACTTAGGCGGGTTAAATTTCAAGAACCTCTCCAGAGCTCTTCTTCCCCTTTATCCTGACCCCCGGATTGGTTAAGTGACCCTGGACCCTGTCTCTCAGCTAGGCATTCAAGGATATCAGTCATCCTATTAATGGCAGTAGCCATTTGATTACTCTCTACATTCACTTGTTCCTGGGTCGGTCCAGTTGCCGATCCCTGGTCATCCCCACGAGGTTGGACTTGTCTAGTCCCTCGCCCACGGCCTCGACCACTCCTTCGTCCCTCCATTATCTTAGTTGTGCCTAGTGGAAGAAATAAATTAATTACGCGAGAAAAATGCTTAAAACAAGGACCAATCAAGAAAATATTGAAAATAACAATAATTTACACACATTATCATGTCAAGATCCATACAATTAGCAATTCATGGGGGAATACAAAATAGCACACAGGTGCCACAAAAGTGCTTTTAGTCACATACGACTAAAGTAAGTCAAGTGCCTCAAAATAGGCCACACAGTCATACAAAAATACAATGGCCTTGGCACTAGTATCACCCCAACTAATTCTAACTATATCAGTCAAAAGGGTCTATCACTCTGGATCTAATCCATAGTAGGGCTACCAGGTGGATCTCCTTCTCAGGATCCTCCTCCTGAGCTGGACTCTGAATAAGGTCCATCACCTCATCAACCAACATACTAGTATCTGCTAGAATCCTAGAAGCACGATCTTGGACCTCCTCACCTAACCTAGTAAGTCGAGCCCTAGTCTTCTGAAACTCATCGCGAGTGACTTCAGCCGTAGCCACCTCACCAGCCAATACCTCCTCAAGCTCAGCAATCCTCTCGCCCTGAGCACTCACCATCTGGCTCAGCTCCTCCACCTCCTGGAGTAGATCTCGGTTGGTGTTCACCAACTGACGACGCTCGTCATCAAGAGCTAGTACAAGGTGGTTCCGGTATGCATACGTCAACCTACACGGACATCGAGGATACCTAGTAGCAGGTGAGTAGCGCACACGAGCTCCTCCACCAAGAGCTTAGTAGTAAATGGGGCTAGCAGGCTCTACATGGCCATTTGCATGACTATTCCCATTAGCAGCAGGGTTCCCATTCTCATTCTCCATCCCTGTAAAATAACCACAATTTTTTGATTACAAACTTAATCACTAACTCGTTCAAATATCACTCAAGGTATGACTAAGTCATCTTATCTCAAATCTTAAGGGTAAGGCCTCTTAGTATATCTTCCAAATAGATCTCTAACCTAGCGGTCTGATACCAACTGTGACGCCCCCACTTCTTCCTAAGGCGAACCAAAGGGTATATGCGGGACGCCTGCCCAACTCTCGTCAGGACTCAGTACAATTCCCGTTCAAACTTAGTACAATAATAACTATCACGACAAGACAAACTAAGAAAGTGAAGTCGCTTCCATAAATAACAACCGAGCTTACACCACAAGTTCAAAATACATCAATTTTCCAAAATATACAACTGCCAAAAGATGTCTAGTCGGTTACATTCGAAACCCTAGTACAAAAGTTCATCCCAAAGGTTTCTTCGAGTTTCACTCCGTGTCTGTTCCTGTTAAGGAAAACAAATCTACGAGGTGAGCAATTGTTCGTGAGGCCAAGAACACACATACAAGCACGTTGTCCAAGCAACAATCCCATTTAACAAGTAAAACAATAATATTCAAGTAAATAACAATTCAGGCGAGAAAAGTAAACAGAAACAATTCAAGGATATAAGAGCTCTCAGGAGCTAAGTCCCACTTGCTGTGCCGAACCTCAATCGTATACCTTCCCGTGATGACACTCCGTCAACCGGGTCGGTATTTCAAATCGGTAGTACTCCACTTGCTTCTCATTTCCGTCCACCATACACTGCACCGGGCCCGAACTTCGTTTATAAGGCGATACTATACGAGTATGCCAAGCGAGATCTCTCCAATAGATCAAGCTTATCATGTCATTCTCATGAGTCACCAAGGTTTTCGACCAAACCCATGCCGGCTCGAATCCCATGGTCGGCCTATGAGTTTGGGCATCCCCCATTTAACATTTATGAGTCGAGGAGATTCACTACGACGACGTATGCAGTCATAGCATATCATTCCATTTCATTCAATCCATTCAATATATTTTGATCCATTCAATTCACTTCAATCAATTCATTCATTTCATTCAAATGGGAACGAGTGCGGTAAAGTACTCACTCACCTCAACATTTTCAAAATTTCCAATCACTAATAACAATTAAGCATGTAATAAGTTTACATACACTTGACACTCACCAAGTAAAAAGGAGAGTGTGTTGCACAATTCAAGTACTTAAGCGTCCGTTGTGAGGTCCTCTTGAATGTCTGAGCAAACAATAATTATCTATTACACACTATCACTCAGAAACCTCAAGTATCATGGAAGATTGCACACTTGTACAATCTTAGAGAATATCGTGAGAAGGAGCCTTGATTTCTCGTAAATTGAGGCTCAAAACTGGAGTTTAATAATACAAGGAAAATCTAATTTTCATCTTTGAAATCAAGTGTAAAACGATCACCCAATATCGAAGGAAAATGGAGAGTTCTAAAAACTCAATTTCCTTTAAGTTCAGAAATTTCAGATTTGAGGTGCATTTTTGAAAAATCATATCTCACTCTTTGTAGGTCCAAAATTGGAAAACTTGGTACAGTTGGAAACTACTTCTAAAGTACTAAAAGTTCCTAGAAGACACTTTTCCATGATTCAAAATGGAAGACACTCAAATTTCAGCTTAAAGTTGCTGACTTGCACTTCCAAGACAGATTCGGGGTTGGTTTTGGGCAAACTTTGGAAATTTGGAAAAATTCACAGAATGTGAACTAGCCTTTAAAATTTTAAACTCAATTAGAGTTGCAATCAAAGTTTAAAACACAACAAACGGAACAAGAATTGGAGTTTTGAGCGCCAAGATATAGCAGCTCAAAGTTGGTTCAAAATGAAGACCGTTGGGCAATTTTCCAGATCTGAAACACAAACTTTGGGACTTCAGTTGGGTATCGAAATGGACTTGGAATGGAACCAAATTTGGTATGATTACACTACCATATAAGGGCTACTCCTCTATCAAATTTAATGCAAAAATTCGTACGGAAAGTCAGTTAACAAGACCACTAAAGTTCCAGGAATTTCCAAGGCAATTCTGCCTTATGCTTCCGTTTTCCTTTTTTTTGAACCTTTGGCCAAAGAAATCATCTCAAACATGGTTATTTATGAAGAAAAGATCTAAGAAACATCCAACATACACTTGGTAGGTGATTGACACCAAAAGTTTCAAAATAACAAGTCCCAATTCGAGCTAGGCTATCGGCTAGCCAAAATTAGGGTTTTTGATCACTGGTGCAGTTCTGTAATTCGGCCACAACTCATAAGGCTACAATTATTTAGAAGGAATCATTTTGAAATTCAGTTCATAGCTAGCTCAAATTTGAGCAAAAAGTCCCAGCATCTCATTGACTCTCTAGCACAGTAGTGAAACAGGACAGGTAAATTTGAAGAGCTAGTACGGTTCACTCAAGTCAAATCAAGGGATGCATTTTATACCGTTAGAAAACTGAAAGGTCTAGTTTCAAATGCCACAAACGGCACTTGATTTTGACATTGGAGCAAAGAGTTATGATCGTTTAAAGTTCGCTGCCAGAGTACCTCTGTACACGTTTTCCAGGTTTGAATATGTTTCGAAAATGCAACTTTTACCCAACCAAATCATGTGATTTTTGGTGGAAACTTTCCACACAACCTATACAACATATATATATTAAAATCAAGGAAATTTGATCACAAAAAAATCGCACCAAGTGCTCTGCAAAAATTGGGCAGAATTCGGCCCTTTCTCATGCAAGTTTTCCTTTGATTTTCTTTCCACTTTTTCAACTTATATCCACTAGTTTAACACTTAATCAACATAAATAACACCCAAAATTATCATATCAGTCCAACATGCCCATTGTGGGATTTCATAGAGCCCACTCAAGTGATTTTCAACCAACCAAAGTTACCCACATGAAGCTACAAGCTTCCAAGTCCAATCTAACTCACAAAAATCAAGTTTAAAAGGTTAGATTATTTACTACCTCTTGGGTGTTGAAAATTAGAAATTTTGGTCACTAAGAAGCTCCAAGAAACCGTGGAAATGATGCTCTTTTCCTAGTCCAAATGAAGCTCCAAGTTGTTGTGAGTTTGTGTAGTGAATTTGGAATGAATTTGATGGAAGAAATGAGATGAAATGAGATGAAGTTTCCTTCTTCTTCTTCCTTGAGATGGCTGACCAGCAAGAGAGAGCAAAGAGAGAGTGGAGAGTGTTGTGTGGCTTCTTGAGGAAGCTTGGTAGTGACACAAAAATCAACTCTCAATAGTGCGCGTACGCGCGTGTTTCGTGCCCGTTTCCTCTCGGGTTTGTTTCACTTGTGCACTAAACCTCTAATGCACTTCCTTTAACACTATTATTATTCACTCTTAATAGTCTAAAAATAAATGTCCAAAGTCCCTCAATTATTCATGCGCGCGAAAACGTGAACTTCCGACTTGTGCGGGATAAAGCGAAATTTTTAAGAAATTCTTGCTATGATAGTATAACTAACTAATACTTGAGTAATAAATCATAAAAATAACTATTTTGGGGTAAACAAATAAATAAATGAATAAATCGATAAAATAAATAAATAAAAATAAAATAAATTACGAGTCCTCACAGAACTGGGTTGAGTTGTCTCCATGAAAGTTGTAACCCTTTGTCTTAGCTTCAAAACGGCATAAAGTGTATCCCAATCCGATAAGTGTAGTTTCGGTTGTGACCGAAACGCTAAGAGACATCAAACCTGTTATTTTGTTATTTGTCTTAAACATCAGTTCCGATCAATTTGCTAGCATTGTTTTGTAATTGACTGACATTGAGCCTATTGAAAGGCTATTGCAGTACGCTTATTTGGGTGTGATGTTGGGGCTAAATTGAGAAAAATAATGAAGCCATAAATGGCTGGAAAAAAGGTAAACACAAAGGGCGTGCTGCCAAATTTTCACTCAAGAACTAGGTAGATATGCTAGCGACTTGAGTAAGGGTTTGAGGACGAATCTAACTTGAATCGTCTCAAAGTTTAATCGCTTCAAAGTTTCAAAGTTTTAAGAGCGAGCATGAGTTTACAAATATTCTCCAAATAAGTTTCAATTACTTGATTCTCGTTAAACGGAACGTTTAAGTTTCGAACCTTAGTCGATTTTCAAAGCTGTTAAACAATATTTTATCACAGATTTGGACTCCAAACCAGGAGTACTACCTGAACGTGATCTGTAAAAGCACTACATCCTTGGTGAGTGCTTCCAAATACCTGATTGAACTTGACACTTGTGTTTAATACTTGATCAATGTGATTACATGTTATATGAGTGGATTGATAGGGCAAGAGTGTACTTTATCGCACTTGCCCTAATGTGATTTATTCTTGTTCATTGATTTCAACTGAATTGATATACATGCATATGACTCATATCTTGTCTAGAATTCCAGAAACCCTATGGCTAGTTAATCGAGTCGAGCCGGCAAGGGTCTGGTCGATTAGATAACGAACCCTAGGTAGTTAGCTGATACGAATCTCGTTGGTGAGAAGATTCGCGACCCAAGATCACTTGTTGGATTTGACTTCGAATGCAAGAAACGGTAGCAGCGGAAACCCTACGACCCCTTTAATCCCCGTGACTACGAACTTGTTGATATTATCTCAACCCGTAATCAAACGAATCAGTGAACCTCAAGCAAGTGTAGAAGGCGCCACAATTCAAGTGTGGTTCTTGAATTGATAAGCCAAACAAGAACACTAGAGTAAAACTCTAAGTTGTTCAAGGGTTGCTCGAAAGCTATGGAGAAAATTCTCACACTAGGTTTTTATGATAAAAGTGTCTCCCTTTAATGACATAATGTGGTGCCTTATATAGGCTACAAGTAAAACCCTAATCTAGTAAGGAAAAGATACGGCTGATATGGGCCCTAATACATGACGGAAACGGAAACGGAAGCTACGGGCTCAACCCTCGACGGATAGGGCCTCATGCGGTCTTTCCTTCTTAGGCAGCCCACCCTAATAAATAATGATGAACAAAATAGTAATCTTACCCTTTGCGATTCTATGTGCAACATGCACTTTAGCCAATTATTCAAGCTAATCAAACTATTGAGGAAATAAACGAACTACTAAAATGGAAACTAGGGTTTGGCAAAACCCTAAAATTCGTGTATAGCTTCAATGCTCAATACCGGCCCTCGATCACCTTCACTAGGGTGTATGAATCCCTCAAAGGACTTGTGTACAGCCTGAGCTAGTACATTGAGTTGCTCACGAAGTCTTTTTACGCGAGTCCTAGTAATGGATCCGCTTGGAACTTGCACGCGATCCTCAGCCCCTCGATCACTTGAACCGTTGTTGGCGTACCCCCGTACTATGATGCTATCATTCCCCTCCTCTTGAGAAGGATTTGCCCTCAAATCAAAAGCGTCATCTGCATCAAAAGGAGCTAAGTCAGAAATAGTAAATGTAGCACTAACTCCATACTCACCAGGAAGATCAAGTTTGTAGGCGTTGTCATTGATGCGCTCTAACACTTGAAAAGGTCCATCACCCCGTGGTTGTAATTTGTTTCTCCTTTGAACAGGAAAACGTTCCTTGCGCATGTGCAACCACACCCAATCGCCCGGTTCAAAAATTAACTTTTGGCGACCCTTGTTAGCTTGCTTGACATATTGAGCAGTTCTCCTCTCAATGTTGGCCCTGACTTTCTCATGCAGTTGCTTAACAAACTCTGCACGTTTCTTACCATCCAAATGTGTGCGCTCATTACTAGGTAATGGCACTAGATCAAGTGGTGTTAGCGGATTAAAACCATAAACACATTCAAATGGAGAGAAACTAATAGTAGAATGGACAGCCCTATTATAAGCAAACTCTACATGAGATAAACACTCTTCCCATGATTTCAAGTTTTTTTTTATGATGGCATGCAACAAGGTACCTAATGTACGGTTCACCATCTCAGTTTGACCATCAGTTTGGGGGTGGCTAGCAGTAGAGAATAACAATTTGGTGCCTAACTTAGACCAGAGTGTCTTCCAAAAATAGCTCAAAAATTTGACATCTCTGTCAGATACAATGATCCTAGGAATGCCATGCAATCTCACAATCTCTTTAAAGAATAAGTTAGCAATATGAGATGCATCATCTGTTTTATGACAAGCAATGAAGTGCGCCATTTTAGAGAATCTATCAACTACCACAAAAATGGAGTCATGGCCATACTTGGATCTGGGCAAACCAAGTATAAAATTCATAGAAATATCGACCCATGGTGCATTAGAAATAGGTAACGGGGTATAAAGGCCATACGGGTGTACCTTGGATTTAGCTTTCTTACAAGCTAAGCATCGCTCCACCACCCGTGCAACATCTCTCCTCATGTCCGGCCAATAGAAGTGTTCCTACAACATGGCAAGAGTCTTATCAACCCCAAAATGTCCCATAAGTCCACCTGAGTGGGATTCCCTTACCAAGAGTTCTCGGATGGATCCATGTGGGATGCAAAGCCGATTGGCACAAAACAAGTAACCATCGAAAATGAAGAACTTACCTTGCCCAGTGTGTTTGCAAGAAGTGTAAAGCTCACCGAAGTCACTATCTTGGGTATAGAGCTCTTTAATCAGCTCAAACCCTAACAACTTAGCATCTAAGGAGGTGAGTAGAGAGTACCTTCGGGAGAGTGCATCCGCAACCATATTAGACTTACCAGCCTTGTATTTAATCACGTACGGAAAAGACTCCACGAATGCAATCCACCTTGCATGCTTCTTGCTCAAGGTGTGCTGGGCCTTAAGGTACTTAAGGGACTCATGATCGGTATGTATCACGAATTCCTTAGGTCTTAAGTAGTGCTGCCACACTTGTAGTTGTCGAATGAGGGCGTACAACTCTTTATCATAGGTTGAGTAGTTCAGTGTAGCCCCATTGAGTTTCTCACTAAAGTAAGCAATAGGCCTTCCACCTTGGTTCAACACAGCTCCAACTCCAATACCTGAAGCATCACAATCAATTTCAAATGTCTTAGAAAAGTCAGGTAAAGCAAGTACAGGTGCGTATGTGAGTTGGTGCTTTAAAGCACGAAAAGCCTGTTCTTGAGATTCTCCCCAATGGAAGTTCTCATTCTTCTTGATCAACTCGGTCAAGGGGGCAGCAATGGTGCTAAAGTCCCTCACGAATCTCCTATAGAAACCCGCAAGGCCATGAAATCTTCGAACATCGCCCACAGACCTTGGTGT
>NC_040045.1:17114993-17265782 GCF_003713205.1 Coffea eugenioides | reverse complement strand
ACAAGAGATTAAAAATTCTAAGAGTAAGCTGATTGTGAGAAAGGATGTGAGATCATATGTTTTTTCTAACGATCTTGACTCTACTTTGTTTAGTGTTTCTACTTTTATGCAGGTTAAGCAAGGAAAAATTGAGTTGATCTTGGCATGTTCTATGCCTAAATCCATTGGTGAATATCAAACTTTTCATGGAGTTTGCACCTTAACTGTTGTCTCTCTTTGTCATCCACTGATGTTCAACGTCAACCATGAGCCTGATTTGCTTGTTGGGAGGAATAATGAAGTTTCAGAGGGAGTTTCTACACTTGAAACTTGTTATAAATTTCCTTCTTATTTTGTTGGTGACAATCCTTTCCTCATTGGTCCAAATTCTGATTCCTTACAACCTGGTTTTATTCTTCAATTTGAGGGTTCAAAAGCTACCTATCTCGATCTTGTTCCATTTGTGCAAGATAGGCCATACCCACAACAACTTGCAATGAATTTTATAACTTTGCACAATCATGTCCGAGACTTTTCTAACCTGATAGAGCATCACTATGAAGATCCTTATCTTGTGAATGTGAATGGTAAGCTGTCAAGTGATTTTATACCTACAAATTCTAATCGTGTGATTTATTGTGTAGGTCCAAATTCGACCATTCATGACACAATGCTGATTAGAGAGCTTTGGAGTGGTTGGAGTAAAGCCTTGAGTTTCCCATGGCGGATTGTGAGCATTTTCAAGCTAACCAAGAGACATGTGCAGCGAATTACAATAATCACGACGTATGCAAGTATCATCCATTCTAAGAGAGCCAATATGTGGAGATTTGAAGTTTCATACTGCCAACTCTTGTAGTACCATTCATTTCCAAACACGATTTGAGGACAAATCTTTTTTTTAAGAGGAGGGGAATGATACGAAATATGGGCCGCTTATGGGCCATGTTTTGGGCTGCAAGAGATTGAATCTTTTAGTAATAGTTAGTAGTTTATTTTCTAGATTTCTATTTTATTTTCTAGGAATAAATTCGGTCCAAGACCTCATGTTGAGTTGGATCCGATTTATAGAGTCTAGGCTCACTATAACTTAAGTTGGTTAATTAGCTTTTATTGGGTTATGTTGGGCCAGCTTAAAGCTTTCATTGGATCGATTATAAGCTGACCATTAGATAGTGGATTTGAGTAGTGGAATCGGGCCAAAGGCCTAGCCTAGCCGAGTTAGGGTTTTCAAGTCACTTTAGGTTTTCAAGTTGTAAGGCTATATATAGCCTAGGGTTTCATTCATTAAGGGGGACAATTCAGATTTTATAAAATATATGTGAGTTATTTCACTCTCTCTTGCCTCAAGAGAATTTCCTTTGAATACTTGAGAATCAATCTCAAGTTGTTCAACGAACTTATCAATCAAGTAGTCTCCTTGATTGTGGCGTTCTTCTATCTATACTTTTGGTTCACTAAAGTGGCTAGTCGTGGGTTAAGGAATCTCCTTAGTTCGTGGCTCGTGATTCTAGAAGGGTCAAAGTTCCGCAAAACATCCCAACTTGGTATTCGTCTAGATCCGTTTCACATCAACTAATGTTTTTCACTATGGAGCAGTAAAAATTCAAAGTATGCAGATAGATAAGAAGTCTGTGGTTAATGGCCATCGTCTTAAGTCCTATTACGAAGGTTTTTCAATAGAAAAAGTGGAGCTAATGAATCTTGAAGATATAACTTATACCACTTGAGAGAAATTCGGTCATGCCTAGCCAAAAACATTAAAGAACGGTGTTGATTGGGAGGCAACCCAATTCACTTTTTAGTTCATTTTTATTATTTTTATTATGTTTATCTTAGGTTTATTATGTTTTGTGTGTTTAATTTTCATCTTGAAGTTTTCATGAATAGAAGATAGCGTGCCATGCCTAATTGATCAGCGAGTTTATATTCAAATTTCAAAAATTAAGGACGACAATTGGGCAACAGGACATGCTCATGTTTTGAGGACATGTTAAAGCTCGATACAATTTAGAATCCACATCAGAAGGCTACAGAGTAATAAGACGTGCCCATATCTTGTTCCAACAAAGAGGGGAAGTAAAAAAAACTGACAAAATGTTTTTTTCTTTTTCCTTTTTCTTTTCTTTCTTCCTTCATTTTCTCTCCTCTTTCTTTCTTCTTTCTTTCTTACTTTCCTTTTTCTTCTCTAGCCACACAACACGCCCCCTACTGCGACTAGGGTTTCTATTTCTGTCACCATAGCTGCTGTCGCTGACGTTCACTGAGCGCTACCGATGACCAAATGTCGATCAAGCCACGGCCTTCATCTTCATCTGTCATCAATCATCGGTCACCAATAGCAATCACTTCTTTCTTCTCCAGCCACACGCCGTTGCCGCCGTTCATCACTGATGTTGCCACACATATCCATCACTACCATTGGGTGTCATGTGATCGTTGGTTTATGTCGTGCCACCTACTTGCCCGTGGCCATTGCTAGTTCGCCAGCCGCTCCAACCATCTTCGTCTAGTCCTCTAAAACTACCACCACGAACCCTTTTTTTTTGGTATTTTGACGACCTCACCTCCCCCTAGGGCGTACTCCAGGGTTTAGCGGACCGCCTGCCCCGCTCTCACTAGGACTCATTCAATTACTTCAAATAAAATAGTTTACAATGTCAAGAGTAAATGAAATAACAGTTTACAAGCTTGGAACGTACATGTACATTCATTTCTATTCCAAACATTCATACAATCCCAAATATAACAAAAGATATGAGTTCCAGATACATTCAACCCTAATCGAGTACTAGCACGAGTACAATCGCAAAATTTCAAAAAAAAAAACTAGATTATGCTAGCCTGTACCAGCCTCACGCCCTCGCTCATACCCCCTGTTAGGAAAACAAATCTAATAGAGTGAGCTAAAACTCAGTGAGGTTTCGAATAGCAAGTTGATCATTATTTAAAAGTGCAAGTAGCGAGCATACCAAGTCAAGAAAATGAGTAATAACACTTCAAGTAGCAAATTTCAAAATGAGCGAGTGTAAAGTTTTTAACAGAAACAATAACAATACAATTGACAATAATCTCAAAGTATAAGGATACAGATGATTCTCAAGTGCCAAATTCCCGTTGCTTCACCATAGCTTGATCAAGTAGTAGTTGACACTCCGTCAACTATCAAGTAAAGTAACCAGTCCAGTAGAGCATCACTTAACTACGATCTCCATCCACCATTCAAACCCCCTACCGGGCCCAAAATCCTAAAAGTAAATACGGGTGGTAATACTCGAGCATACCGATTAGTCGATGAGGTATCACTCCACTCAACAAAACAAGAGATCCAGGGTTCGTTACCCAATCGACCAAGCCCTTGCCAACTCGACTCCCAGGGTTTCTGGAATTCCAGAGAGTGTGCACATCATACATAAGTATAACAAGTCAATTGCAACAAATAAACAAGTGTATATAACATTAGGGCAAGTGCGATAAAGTACATCCTTGCTCGACCAAACCAAGCAAATCTTATCCCATCACGTTGGTAAAGAATTAAATCAAGTATCAAGTTCAATCATTTATTGTAAGCACTCATCAAAGATTTAGTGCTTGTCAAAATCACGCTCAAGTACAACTCCTTGGTTGGAGTCAAATTCTGCGATAAAATATCATTTAAGAGTTTAAAATCCACTAGGGTTCGAAACATAGGAGTTTCACTTCTAGAAAATCAAGTAAAAGAAACTTGTGTAAGTAGTGTTCAAGTTACTTATCAAATTCTAAAAAATTCATGCTCGCTTGTTTAGTTTCGATAAAGAAGTGCTTTATACTTTTGAAGTCGCACTTGGTATAAAAGATCAAGAAAAATCGTATTTTTAAGGGTCACTGCTTTCACATTTTCAAGGGCACGAGTTCTGGCAAGATTTCAGCTTATATATCTCTACCAAAGAAAACTCGAATACCCTAGACGATCCGAGTTCAATTCGACCTCAAATCTTCACTCAAGTCGCGAGTACATATGCCTAACTCTCGAGTGAAAATTTGAGCAGCATGCCCTTTGTGTTTAGCTATTTTTCAGCCACTTAGGGCTTCATTTCTTTCCTCAACTCAGCCCAAATTCAACATATAAGCAAGTTTAATAAGATAGCTCTTCAACTAGGCTTAATATCATCCAATTACAAGGTAATTCTAGCAATTTCTCCATCAAAATCAAAGCTGGAAACCAATTTAAAGAAAACTTATAAGTGGCAGATTTGTCATCTTTCGGTGTTTTGGTCGTAACAGTAGCTAGATATATCTGATCGAGGTAAATTTGATGGCATTTTGAAGCTAACACATAGGCATACATTTATTATGAAAACCTTCAAAGCCAAATCATGCATTTTCATGGTCAAAAATTGAAATCTCAGAGAAAATAGAAAGCTGTCCGTTAAACAGGGTATTTGGGCAGTCAGGGGTATTTTAGTTATTTAACAAGCTACAGTACTCCGATGAGTTGAAATTTTTTGGGTAGAAAGCTAACTCAACTCCCTACAACTTTCATGTTTTGAGCAAGAACTGATTTGGTCTTTATCATGGACGAATATGCAGTTCAAGTGGTGTGTGCAAATCTACAATAAAGCTGGCAGCAAAGAAATAATTGGGAAACAAGAGATGTCTTCAACAAAACTTAACTTCCTTGGCTCAAATCCAACATACAATCATATAAGCTCCATATTCAATCTCAATAACATCATTTTCTAGGTAAACAACAATAATCAAAGCTGAAAAATGCAAACCCTAGTTGAAAATTCCACTACACCATCAAAAACTAGAAAATCAACCATAGTAAGCCAAGATTAAAAGTTTCTATACCAAAATTAGCAAGATTAAGCAAGAGAAAAGGAAGTTTAAGCCTTATACCTTCCAAAAGCTTCTTGCAGGTGAGAAACAAACTACTGTTTTCCAAAAATTTCACCACACCAAGGTTTCCAAGCACCAAGATGAAACTTTAATCGGTTTAGTTTTGTAGATTTCACTCAAACAAGGCTTGATTCATGGTTGGAGTTGCAAGCTTTCTTCTCTCTTTTTCTCTTCACTAGGTTTGACCAACAAGGGTGGAAAATGGAGCCAAGAAGAAGATAAAAAGGAAAGAAAATTGCTTGGTCAAAGTTTCCTAGGCTTCTAACAAGTGTCACCACAAGAATAGTTCTTATTTTTCTTTCTTTTCTCCCTGTCTTTTAGTCAAGAATTTCGGCTGCCTTGAGGGATATTTTGGAGCTGATTTTTCTCAATTAATAACAAGGAGATTAAGGTAATAAAGTAGTGTTAAAGTGGTGCACTCAATCGGTAGCAAACGGTGCACGTCGGTTCAAACTGATTTTCCTTAACTCGCGCGTACTAGTGTTTTAACTTATGATTCACTCACTTATTATTAGCACCTCTAATCACACACTTCATATCATCTAAAATTCACTCTTGTCCACAAAATTTAGTGCACACATCTCACCAATTAATCACACTACCAAAATACGCAAAAATTATAATTTACCCTAACTATAAAACTAAGGGTAAAACTCTTAATTCTCTAATTTATTATAACTATTGAGAGAGTAAATGAGTAGTAAAGATATTATAAAGTTATTTAATCAAAATAAGAGGGAAATTTTAAGAAAATATGGGCAAATTTTCCAGTCATCCACTCTCTCCCCCTTAAAAGAATTTCGACCTCGAAATTCATACATTTATTCGTAAATAAGTCAAGGTATTCTTCTTGCATGTCTGTTTCTAGCTCCCAAATCTCACCATAACTAAAATTTAGCCAAATAATGAAAAACACGAATCGTACTTTCTACTACTGTAGACGGGTTAAACACCGGCTGGCAGTTTAAGGTATATACTCTGCCAGGCACTCTGGGTTTATTTCCTCCTACATTTGCTTGTTTGAGGGATAGGTGTGACCTGCTGGGGCAGGTTGCAAATTGGTGCTCAACACTACTACACCACAAATATTTTCGTGCCTTTCACCAATAATTGTGCTCAGTATGATTGGTCTTCCCACAATATCCACAAGATACGTGAGGGGTTGAAGTTTGATCTCCTTGTGAGGCACTCCTCAGAGTAACTTCCTTAGGTGTCCCCGAAATTAGTACACCACCAGCTCTTCGACTCATCTTAGAGGGTGGCATACCTAGATCACAATGTAACTGCCCCTGATCTCCAGCAGGTGCACCCCTCCTTTTTGCATGAAAAACCCTTACTTGTGCACTGGCAATTTCTATTCTCTGAACTTTCTCCAAAACCTCAGTAAACATATTAATTTGTGTCACCGCCAAGGCCTCCTGTATTTCCACATTGAGTCCCTGTACAAATCTCCTTACCTTCCTTTACTCCGTAGCTATCAATTTAGGAGCAAATTTAGATAGCTTAGTGAACTGAGTCTCATACTCAGAGACACTGAGGGTTCCCTGACGGAACTTAATAAAATCATCCTCCCTTTTCTCCTGAACTATCTGTGAAAAGTACTTCTCATTAAACTCCCGTACAAAATTCAACCATATCCATGCTGTCTTGTCTCTCTCTTACTTAGCCCTAACTAGATTCTACTAGGCTCTAGCTGGTCCTTCAAATTGAAATACAGCAAAATTCACCTGCCTATCCTCTGTATAGTTTAAAACAGCAAAAATATTGATCATCGTCTCTAACCACTTCTCAGCTACCTCAGGGTCCGGTCCTCCAAGAAACTTAGGAGGAGTAAACTTTTGGAATCTCTCTAGGGCCCTATCTTGCCCCATGTCAGGGTCCCTAGGTTGATTAACAGGAGCTCGACCCTGCTGCTCTACCAGTCGATTAAGAATATTGATCATTTGCTGAATTGCCGTTGCCACTTGATCCTCCCTTCAGTTTGGGGTCCAGGTTGTAGCTCAACCGTTTCATCTTTTTCCTCTCTCGATTTCCGTACTGGTT
The DNA here is from genome assembly GCF_003713205.1 of Coffea eugenioides. NCBI lineage: Eukaryota > Viridiplantae > Streptophyta > Magnoliopsida > Gentianales > Rubiaceae > Coffea > Coffea eugenioides. The sequence goes on along the minus strand of NC_040045.1, from coordinate 17,258,879 downwards.
CTTATGCCTGTCTAGCCCCATGGCTACGGATAGAACCGCATCCTCGGGTAATTTCACACCCTTGATTTCTCCTACCTTCCATGTTTCTTTTGAACAACAAACTATATAGGTATAAGCAAACTATAGTAGCAAACTAAAGTAGCTAGAAAGCGCAATAGAAACATTTCTAACTCATAGGGTAAAGGAAATAAAATGCCTTTCCAATAAATATTTCCTTTATATACATAGCAAAATAAGTCACATAACAAGTTAGAAAGTACTGTACATGCCAACTTAACAAAGTCAAAAACCTATAATAGCTAAAGGACATAGAACAAAACGCAAGCACTATAGACATCAACCTTAACACCTTAATATCAAAAACAAAAGACGGCGTGTCATCCCACTATGTCCCTAACTACCTCACAAAATCTCTCGAAACCCTAGGTCCTTAGTCTAATCAGTCACCGACCCGACCGACTCCGCCTTTTCCGTGAATGCAGCCGGTTCCTCCTTGGGGTCCTCTTTAGGATCCTCTTCAGGATCACTGGGGACCGCATTCCCTTGACCCTCCTCAGCCAAGTTCTGCACCACCTCCTCTACCAAGGCCCCACACTCCGTCAAAATATTGTCGATCCGGTCTCTCATGTCCCTGACTACCTGAACAAGGCGACCATTAGCCTCTTGAACCTGCTCTCGGAAGACATTGGTTCGCTCCTGCTCCTCGAGAACCAAAGCTTCAAGCTCACGGATCCTATCACCCTGTACTCGTAGAACTGCCTGCAGACGCTCTATCTTCATCTGGTACCTACAATTGGCGCTACCCAATCGTCTCCTCTCGTCAGCAATTGTGAGTACTACCTTATCGGGGTAGAAGTAAGTCCTCCAGCAGTCACAGTGTCGAATCTTACGTACTAGAGACCACCGACTCACGGGCCCACCGGGATACTCCTGGTAGGTAAGTACGCAACATACAGGCCCTTCAAGGTGCTCCTGGCTGGTAGGTACTGGCCGAGATGGCTCGGCACTCCCACTCGCACCATTTTCCGCCATAGCCTACATTACAAGTAACATCGCAAGGATAAGCAATTTATACAAACAAACCTAGGCTAAGCACCGTATTCGCTAGGGTTTCACACTTAGGCAATTATAACCAAGCTATATTAGGCATAAATCGCTCAATCGATCCAGTCCAATTCAAACCTAAACTCTGATACCACCTGTCACTACCACACCTCCCCATAGGGCGTACCCCAGTGTTTAGCGGACCGCCTGCCTAACTCTGGCTAGGACTCATTCAATCACTTCAAATAAAATAGTTTACACCCTCAAGAGTAAATGAAATAACAGTTCCCAAGATTGGAAAGTACATGTACATTCATTTCCATTCCAAACATTCATACAATCCTAAATATAACAAACGATATGAGTTCCAGATACATTCAACCCTAATCGAGTACTAGCACGAGTACAATCGTAAAATTTCAAAAAAAACTAGACTATGCTAGCTTGTACCAGCCTCACGCCCTCGCTTGTACCCCCTGTAAGGAAAACAAATCTAATAGAGTGAGCTAAAACTCAGTGAGATTCCAAATAGCAAGTTGACCATTATTTAAAAATGCAAGTATCAAAGTAGCAAAGTAACAAGCATACCAAATCAAGAAAATGAGTAATAACACTTCAAGTAGCAAATCTCACAATAAGCGAGTGTAAAGTTTTAACAGAAACAATAACACTGCAATTAACAATCATCTCAAAGTATAAGAATACAGATGGCTCTCAAGTGCCAAATTCCCGTTGCTTCACCATAACTTGATCAAGTAGTAGTTGACACTCCATCAACTATCAAGTAAAGTAACTAGTCCAGTACAACACCACTTAACTACAATCTCCGTCCACCATTCAAACTCCCTACCGGGCCCAAAATCCTAAAAAGAAATGTGGGTGGTAATACTCGAGTATACCGATTAGTCGAGAAGATATCACTCCACTCGACAAAACAAGAGACCTAGGGCTCGTTACCTAATCGACCAAGCCCTTGCCAGCTCGACTCGAATAACTAGTCACAGGGTTTCTGGAATTTCAGAGAGTGCGTACATCATACACAAGTATAGCAATTCAATTGCAACAAATAAACAAGTGTATATAACATTAGGGCAAGTGCGATAAAGTACACCCTTGCCCGACCAAACCAAGCAAATCTTATCCGATCACGTTGGTAAAGAATTAAATCAAGTATCAAATTCAATCATGTATTTGTAAGCACTCATCAAAGATTTAGTGCTTGTCAAAATCACGCTCAGGTACAACTCCTTGGTTGGAGTCAAACTCTGCGATAAAATATCATTTAAGAGTTTAAAATCCATTAGGGTTCGAAATATAGGAGTTTCACTTCAAGAAAATCAAGTAAAAGAAACTTGTGTAAGTAGTGTTCAAGTTACTTATCAAATTCTAAACAATTCATGCTCGCTCGTTTAGTTTCGATAAAGAAGTGCTTTATACTTTTGAAGTCGCACTTGGTATAAAAGATCAAGAAAAATCGTATTTTTAAGGGTCACTGCTTTCACATTTTCAAGGGCACGAGTTCCGGCAAGATTTCAGCTTATATATCTCTACCAAAGAAAACTCGAATACCCTAGACAATCCGAGTTCAATTCGACCTCAAATCTTCACTCAAGTCGCGAGTACATATGCCTAACTCTCGAGTGAAAATTTGAGCAGCATGCCCTTTGTGTTTAGCTATTTTTCAGCCACTTAGGGCTTCATTTCTTTCCTCAACTCAGCCCAAATTCAACATATAAGCAAGTTTAACAAGATAGCTCTTCAACTAGGCTTAATATCATCCAATTACAAGGTAATTCTAGCAATTTCTCCATCAAAATCAAAGCTGGAAACCAATTTAAAGAAAACTTATAAGTGGCAGATTTGTCATCTTTCGGTGTTTTGGTCGCAACAGTAGCTAGATATATCCGATCGAGGTAAATTTGATGGCATTTTGAAGCTAACACATAGGAATACATTTATTATGAAAACCTTCAAAGCCAAATCATGCATTTTCATGGTCAAAAATTGAAATCTCAGAGAAAATAGAAAGCTGTCGGTTAAACAGGGTATTTGGGCAGTCAGGGGTATTTTAGTCATTTAACAAACTACAGCCCTCCGAGTGGGATGCAATTTTCTGGGTTGAAAGCTAACTCAACTCCCTACAACTTTCTTGTTTTGAGTAAGAACTGATTTGGTCTTTATCATGGACGAATATGCAGTTCAAGTAGTGAGGGCAAATCTGGAATAAAACTGGCAACAAAGAAATAATTGGAAAACAAGGGATGTCTTCAACAAAACTTAACTTCCTTGGCTCAAATCCAACATACAATCATATAACTCCATATCCAAGCTCAATAACATCATTTACTAGGTAAACAACAATAATTAAAGTTGAAAAATGCAAACCCTAGCTGAAAATTCCACTACACCATCAAAAACTAGAAAATCAACCATAGCAAGCCAAGATTAAAAGTTTCTATACCAAAATTAGCAAGATTAAGCAAGAGAAAAGGAAGTTTAAGCCTTATACCTTCATTGTGAGGGTTATCCGAGAGATTGTAAAACTTCCTTGCTTGACCAAGTGAGGCTTGAGGCAAGGAAGAAGTGATCCTTCCTTTGTACACAAGAGACTGGTTGTAAGTTGATTAACTTGAAGAAGCTTCCTATATAAAGTGTTGTTCAAACTCAAGTGGAGTTTGAAGCTTGGTTTGCTATTCTATCTTTTTACTTACTGTCTTGCAATATAAACTGTTTATTTCTTCTACTCACAAGCACTTGTTCTTCCTCATCAATTGCCCCATTGGGTGGTCTTTTAGAAAAAGAGGACAAGTTCACAAAAAGTGACTCATATCTTGGCTAGCTTTTTTAACCACCTAATTCACCCCCCTCTCAGGTTGTCTTCGATCCTTACAATTTGTATCAGAACTTGGTCTCCTTGAGATTAAGCTCAATCAGCTTGAGAGTAAAAATGACAACCAACAATGCCATGTTCTTTGAGGGACAATCAGTCACTAGACCTCCAATGTTCAATGGACCAAATTATGTGAGTTGGAAGGAGAGGATGATTATTTTCTTACAATCTATTGATATTGAGCTATGGTTTATTGTCAATGAAGGTCCATATGATACCTCTATTATTGATGAAGATACTAATAGGCCGAGACCAAAAACAAGAAGTGAGCTGACTGCTGAAGATAGAACTCATCTCACTCTAAATGCTAAGGCGATGAATGTACTATATAGTGCTTTAGATTCAAATGAGTCTATTAGAGTCAAGGGCTGCAAATCTGCAAAAGAGATTTGGGATAAATTTAGAGAAATTCATGAAGGAAGTAAGAATGAGAGAGAACAGAAGAAGTCCATTCTGGTCACTAAGTATAAATCTTTTAAGATGGAACCTCATGAAAACATTGACAAGATGTATTGTAGATTCAATGATCTTATTAAGGATTTAGAAGTGCTTGAGAAGGATTACTCTCTAGGTGAGAAAAATAAAAAAATTCTGAATGCTTTATCAAAGGATTGGGAGAGTAAAGTGGCAGCCATTGAGGAAGCCAAAGATCTAAATACATTACCTATTGAATCTCTTATTAATTCACTGACTTCTTATGAGCTAAAACTCAAGTCCAAGGTGCAGGAAGAAGAAGACACAAAGGTGAGAAAGAATATTACTTTGAAGGCTTCACAAGATAAAGATGATACAGCCTCCCTGGATGGAGATGACATGGAAGGTGATGACAGTGATATTGCACTCATCACACGAGGCTTCAAAAGAATACTCAACAAGAGAAGATTCAGAAAATATGGACCTAGCAATTCCTTTCCGAATCAGTCCAACAACTTGAGAAACAAAGGGAAACTAGAGTTCAACAAAAAGCAAACTGATAAGTGCTTCGAATGCGGCCAACCTGGACACTATGCAAATGAGTGTCCAATGAAGAAAAAGAAGGAGAGCAAAGTTGCAAGAAAACCAAAGTTCAACAATTTTCAGATCACCTGGAATAACTGCAATTCAGAAGGTGAAGTCGAAGAAGAAGAGGAATCTGCCCAAGTGGCTTTCATGGCCATGGTGATGAAGAGATGATCCTGGTGAACATTGTTAAGGAATCAAAGTGGTTCATAGATAGTGGATGCTCAAGACATATGACTAGTGATACATCACAGTTCATCAAGCTCAAGCCAAAAGCAAGCGGAAAGGTAACTTTTGGAGATGACAACAAAGCCAAAACTGTTGGAATTGGTGATGTTGGTAAGAATGGTCAAACCTTTGTTCACAATGTTGTTTTAGTTGACAATTTGAGCTACAACTTGTTAAGTGTTAGTCTATTGTGTGATAGGAATCTGTTTGTGTTATTTAAAAAGCATGAATGTCTTGTTCTTGACTCAAAGTTTAACACTGTTTTCAAAAAAAAAAAAAGTAAATGACATTTATGTAGTTATCCTTGAAAGAGTTGATTCCTCTAGCCTTAGTTGTCTCAAAGCAGCAAATGAGGACCCCTAGCTGTGGCATAGAAGGCTCTGTCATTTCAATATGGATTTGCTAAAAGAAATTTCCAAAAAAGAACTTGTTAGAGGGCTTCCAAAAATCAAATTTGAAAAAGACCGAATCTGTGATGCTTGCCAATTTGGAAAACAAGTCAAGATATCTTTTAAACCCAAGAAATGTGTTTCTACTACAAAGCCTCTAGAACTTTTACATCTTGATCTATTTGGTCCTACTCAAATCACAAGCCTAGGTGGCAAAAGATTTTGTTTTGTTGTTGTTGATGATTATTCTAGATACACTTGAGTGATGTTTCTTGCACACAAAGATGATACTTTCAAAAACTTTGTTTCACTATTTGCAAAAGTTCAGAATCTGATTGGTTTGAAAATCATCAAAATACGGAGTGACAATGGCTCAGAATTTCGTTTCTGTGGTTTTCCAGAATTTTGTGATAACAATGGCATTACACATGAATTTTCCATTACAAGAGTCCCCCAACAAAATGGGGTTGTTGAAAGAAAAAATAGAACTCTTTAAAAGGCTGCTAGAACCATGATTAGCGAATGTAATTTATCAAAGTATTTTTGGGTTGAAGCTATAAACACAGCCTGCTATACCACGAACAGAGTACTTTTAAGACCAATTTTGAACAAAACTTCCTATGAGCTGATGTTTGATAAAAAGCTTGTTGTTGGATATTTTAAAGTCTTTGGTTGCAGATGCTTCATTCTAAACATCAAGGAACATCTTGGAAAGTTTGATAAAAAATCTGATGAGGGAATTTTCTTGGGATATTGTGAGAATAAGAGAGGTTTTAGAGTCTATAATCGTAGGACTCTGGTTATAGATGAATCTATACACATTACTTTTGATGAATCTAATGGTGACATTTCCATGAGTTGTGGTGAAGATGATGATGAAGGTGTTCAAAAAGAACTAAAGAAGCTAACAATCAGTGACCAATGCACTGCTTCACCAGAATATGATTCAAAGGAAGATGAAACTCAAGACAATCCAGCTAGGGAAAACAACGACAGAGGCACTACCACTCCTAATGATCTTCCAAGAGCCTGGAAATTTGTTCAAAACCATCCTAAAGAACTCATCATTGGTGATCCATGGATGCTAGCCCAACTCTAGCTAGGACTCGGTACAAATTCAATTCAAATTTAAGAATAACCAATCAGTACTAAAAGTCAAAAATATAAAGGAAGGTCAATTCCTTAATAATCGATCAAGTCTTACATCATAAGTTACCAAAATATTTTACAATCCCAAAATATACAGCTTACAAAAGTTGACTAAATGAATATATTCAAAATTCTAATAAAAAGGCCATCAAGTCGACCTCTCCATAATTCCTTCCATTTTAGCTCCTGTTAAAGAAAGCAAGTCTAACGGGGTGAGCGGATGCTCGTGAGGCCAAGAAAACATACAAGACAAGTAATTCAATAATAATAGCATTTACACAATAGTGAAAACTATAACATTCAAGGAATTTCACAATTTATAATAAACACCCTTGAGTAGGATGCAGAAGCTCTCCGGAGCTAATGATTTCTTACTTTGCCCAAATTCAATTTTAATACCTTCTCGTGACGACACCACGTTCCCCGGGTAGGTAATTGAGTTTGTAGCCCTTCACGTATTCCATGTATGTTTCTGAGACGACTCAAGAGGTACCACCCACCCAAATCGGTGTGGTACTTACTATCGTTCAGTTTATAGTTCTGAGACGATTCAAGAGGTAACTCCCACCCAGATCGGTGTGGTACTTACTATCGTCCAGAGGTCTACGAGACATCGCTCTAATCGACTTAGAATGCTTTAGGGTTCTGAGACGATTCGAGAGGTACCTCCCACCCGGATCGGTGTGGTACTTGCTATCGTTCAGAGGTCTAGGGTACTGAGACGACTTGAGAGGTACCTCCCACCCGAATCGGTGTGGTACTAACAGTCGTTCAGTTAATAGGTCTGAGAAGATTCGAGAGGTACCTCCCACCAAATCGGTGTGGTACTTGCTATCATTCAGAGGTCGATGAGACATCGCTCCGATCGACATATACAGCCATAGCATATTTTCCAAGTCAAGTCATGTCAGGTCAAGCAAGTCAGGTCAGGTCAAGACAAGTCAGGTCAACCAAGTCACGTCAGGTCAAGCAAGTCAGGTCAGGTCAAGCAAGTCAAGTCCGGTCAAGCAAGTCAAGTCCGGTCAAACATGAGTCATTTATTTCAAATGAGAACGAGTGCGATAAGGTACACGCTCGGCTCGGCAAGTTTACGTATCATGTATAACACTTGTACAACTAATATCTCAATCACATAAGCATTTTACACATACTTGACACTCACCAAATAAACAAAGAAGAAATGTCACTTGACGTTCAGGCATCTACCGTGGAATCCTCTTGAAGGTCCTCGTGCGAGCCTGAGCAATTAATAGTGAACTATCATTTATATACCCCAATTATCACGAATGATTGTACGCTTGTACAATCCAAGAAAATCTCACGAAAGCGAGCCTAAATTACTCGCGAATCACGGTTCAAAAGTGGGGTTTTTAAAGCACAAGAGAAATCGAGTTTTCATCTTTGAAATCAAGTGTAAAACGTTCAAGTGATATCGAGGGAAAAAGGAGAATTCTAAAAACTCCATTCCCTTAAGTTTCGAAAATTTCAGCTTTAATATGAGATTTTTGAAAAATCGTATCTCACTCATTACAAGTCTAAAATTGGAAAATTGGTACCGTTGGAAACTTCTTCCGAAGTGCTAAAAGTTCCTAGAATACACTTTTCCATGATTCCAAATGGAAAGCATTCGAAATTTGGCCCAAAGTTGCTGTTTTAGGCTTGCAAGACAGTTTCGGGGTCGGTTTTTGTCCAACTTTGGAAATTCAGAAAAATTCACAGAATTTGAAATAGCCCCACAAATTTGAAACTCAATTAGAGTTTCAATCAATGTTTAAAACAAAATGATCAGCACAAAAATCGGAGTTTTGAGCACCAAGTTATAGTAGCTCAAAGTTGCTGAAAAATTGAGACGGTTGCGCAAATTTTCCAGATTTAAATTACAAATTTTGGGACTTTGTTTGAGCATTGAAATCGATTCGGAATGGCAAGAAATTTGGCAGTACCACCCTACCATATAAGGGCTATCCCTCTGTCAAATTTCATGAAAAAATACGTACGGAAAGTTGGTTAACCAAATCACGAAAGTTCCAAAAGTTCCAAGGCAAATCTGTCTTGGTCGTTCCATTTTCCGTTTTCAAAACGTTTGGCCAACCAAGTATCTCAAACACGGTCCATTTACATAGACAATGTCTAAGAAACATCCAAGACACATTTGGTAGGCGATTAACACCAAGAATTTCCAGACAACAAGTCCCAATCAAGATTTAGACATTTACTAGACAAAAGAGGGTTTCAAATCTTTGAGTCAGATTGGAAATACTGCCACAACTCACTCAATTCAACTTGGAATTGAGCGTAGTTAGTGGCGTTGAAAACTAGATTCATAAAGTTACAATTTCTTAGAAGAAAGCGTTATCAAAATCTGCCCACAACTAGCTCATACTTGAGCATCAAATTGCTGCTCAAAGCAGAGCTTCCAGTGAACTAACGAAACAGGACAGTCATGTTCAAACAATCGGTATGGACTGCTCAGGTGGAATCAGGATGTATATTTTATACCGTTGGAAATATGGGAATGTCTAGTTTTCAGTGCCAAAAACAGCACTCAATTTCGACATCAGAGTAAAAAGTTATAGCCAAAACAAAAACACTGCCAGAGCAGTTACGGGAAAATTTCCAGTTTTTGCTGACTTCCGAAAACACATCATTTGGCCAACCAAATCTTGAAATTTTTTTATGAAACTTTCTACACCACCCACACAATATGTATACATCATAAACAAGTCAATAGAACCACAAAATTTGGCTCTAAGGGTCACGGACATTCACAGGGGCAGAAATGGAAAGTTTTTCATCTTCACTCCTTTTGAGCTTTCATCCATAATATCACTCATTTCTACTAATTTAAGCACTAGACCAACATTAATAACATCAAAACACCATAAATCAGTCCATCAAACCATAGTGAGAGTTCATAGAGCCCACACAACTGTGGCTACCTCACTTCCCCCTAAAGCGAACCAGAGGGTTGGCGGGCCGTCTGCCTAGCTCTCGCCAGGACTCACGCAAGCAATCTAGCCCAAATCCTCCCGAAGAATAACCTAAGCTATTACAGCACCGTTTCTTTCCAAATAGACTGATAACTAAATCCTCATTAACTTCAAAGATAACAACATTTATAAGATAGCCAATCGTCGACTCTTAAATACCTCACGCGTTACAAACCAGGCAACAAAAACATACAACCCAAATACATTAGTACAAGCCAAATAACAAATCCAGGGTTTACACTTTTCCAGCTTCAAGTGGTAACCCAAGACAAAAGTACATTGTTTTATTCGAATTTCATTACAAACTGCAAATCAAAGACATAAGGTTCAAATACATTCATAAGCAAATATAAGTAGGCTCAGATTTCTCAAACGTCAAGACCTGTCAAGGAAAACAAACAAACGTGGGGTGAGCTAAAGCTCAGTGGTGCCCTAAAACATGCAATCAAATAAAATAAATAACACGTATTGATTTCAGTTGAAATAAACAAATAGGAAAGCGTATAACAACACAAGGTAGGATACAGGGGCTCTCAGGAGCCATTCTCCACGCTTGATCAAAATTTACCGTAGTCGACACTCCGTCAACTCTCACTACTTACGGTCCATGTAGCTCTTTTTCTTTTCCTTAACTCCGACACCAATCATACCCCTGTTCTGGGCCCGAACACCAAATAAGAAAGCAGTAATACTCGAGTATACCCTTTGGATAACTAGTCGAGGAATTCACCAAATAAGAAAGCAGTAATACTCGAGTATACCCTTTGGATAACTAGTCGAGGGCTTCACCCAACGACGTCACAGACTAGTCGAGGGATTTACCCAACGACGTCACAAACTAGTCGAGGGATTTGCCCAACGACGTCACAACACTTGAGATATTCACGAAAATATTTCACACAAGTCACCACTCGAACGGCTAGTGTGATAAAGTACACACTGCTCACTTCGATGGATCAAAAACCACTTTGCAATTATCATATATCGAGTCAAGTAAGCACTGTAACCAAATAGTCATAAAACAAGCAGGGACACTCACCAAGAGTGGAGCTCAAAAGTCAATCTGGAAATCGAAGTCCACGTCCTCGCTAAACCCTAGAAATCCAAGTTTTAAAAACTATAAGTTTTACTAAACAAACTCTTGGCTTATATATATATAAAAGATTATCTAGTATAAAACTAGTTTATTTTCTCTGAATAAATTAATAATTTTCTTAGAACCAAAACTAGTAAAAGTGACAGAATATTTCGTATGGTTTCTTTAAAGGTATTTCCCTTCTAGAGGGGCAAACTAGGACCAAATAAATTCAAACAAGTTTTCTTGCCGAACAAGTTTTCTATGTCTTTTATTTGAAATTATTCAAATCTAGTGTTTTTAACAATTTTCCTCTAAAACAACTAGTCAAGGATAATTTTATGAAAAACTTAAAGTTTGGGAGTTAATGCAATTATTCCCTAAAGGTAATAAAACTGATTTGAGCAAAGAAAAGCATTAACTAGTCGGCAAGGTTTTAAAAGTCCCGATATCTAAATTTTAATATTAACGCACTACACCCAATATATATACAACTTGATATTAAGGTAAAATATTCCCACAAGGCTTGATTTAAAGTTACTTGAATTCAAAAGACTAAAACGGATTTCACGATTCCAATTCATTGGCACATTGTCTTCCGAATTGCCATAATAGCTGAAACACAATTCGAATATAAATTTCACTAGGCTTCATCAATCATTAGCCCTAGGTCTCAGCAGATTCAGTTCCAGACAAAATTCAACAAAGGAAGTTTAAGTTATTGAAACAATCCCAAATCACAAACCATGGACCTTCCAAATACATTTCAGCCAACCACTTGAACAAATTCACCAAAATTAAACTCTTGCAAAAATTTACTCAAATGGCCAAGAGCTTCATCAATCATTAGCTCTTGACATCAAACAATTACTTTCAATCACAATTCAACCAGGATTTCAATCCAAAACAAGAAGAAAAACCACAGCCAACTTGACCCCCAAATAATTCTAAAATTCAGATTTTCTTTTCTTGTTTCGATAGTCAAGAAAATTCCAGCAAATTTCAGTTCAACATGTCCAACTTTTATTTGCTAGAAACACTAAACGTATAGCTTATAATCTGTCCAAACCAAGCTAGAACAAATAACACACAAAGCCAGAAAATAATCTCACTCAAAAACCTCAATTAATTCGGCCAGCTATCAAATCCAATTTCCAGCAATATAGTAGTTCATTTATAGAGCTTTTGTCCCTAGTTTTCTTCAATTTTTACTCCAACCCAACATGCAAAAGATGATTAGCAAGTTATAAACAAATCTTAAGCATCCAATATGAAAGTCTCAGCTACAAACTCGAAGAAAACTAATCAAATGCTCAACTCTTTCTCTCGGCCGCAATTTCAGATTCCTTTTCTTTCTTTTTTTTTTTATCACGGTTCAACAACTACATGCATGACCCAAAAATCAGTTATCTACCAGCTTTGATCCATAAACAAGTTCGGATAACATCAAAACACTAACCAACCAGAAATTCAATCAATCCTGCTCTCGGTTAGCTTGCATGTAACCTGATTTTGTATCTTTTAAATTTTCTGACTTAATCAATGCTAATTAACCCCATGCACAACTTAATCATCCAGATTCTAGTTAGTTAAACACACAGCCAAGTGAGAATCAAACACTTTCCAGCAAATTTCATACTAAAATACCCATACAACTCCCGAAACAACTCCATCGGCTAAGCTGGAAAATTGGTTTAGCAGTCCAACAGCTTCCAACAAAAATTTCCAGCCATGCAACTGAATTCCTGGCCGTAAAGTTCACATGTAAAACCAAATAAAGAGCTATCCATCAGATTGGGTCCAAGACTAAGCTCAGATCATCACAAATCAGCAAGTTAAAGCTGAAATTTCCAGCTCAAGCTCACGGTAGATTCAATTTCTTCCGAAAACAATTTTCTGGTAACTTAATTCTTCATCCAAACGCACAACTCTCGCATGCATGCCTCTAAATAGCTTCATCTACCCATAATCAACTAGTTCAAGTCTGGAAATTACCTCAGCTTGGAGCTCAACGCACACCACTAGCGGCCGAAAATCTTCACTCCTCTCGGCAGTCCAAAACTGCAGTCCGCAACTCTCCCTCTCCCTTGCTCAAACTTGCGGCTGGATTGGAGGAAGTTTGGCTCTCGGTTTTCTCCACCTGCTCACGGCTAGAATGAAGAATGAGCAGCAGGCCTCCACCTGATAGTAAGCTTCCGTGAGAAGCTTTAAAATTTGTGGCCAAAAATTGCTTCAAAAGTTAACTAGGAATAGTGCGCGTACGCGTGCGTTTCATGCTTGATTCCTCTCGGGTTTGTTTCACTAGTGTACTAAACCTCTATTGCACTTCCATTCATACTATCATTATTCACTCTTATTAGCCCCAAAATAAAGGTCTTAAGTCCCTCAATTGATCGCACGCGTAAAAACGCGTATTTCCGATTTATGCGCGATAGAGTGAAATTTCTAAGAAATTCTTATAACGATAGTACAACTAACTATCACTTGAGCACTTAAACATAAAAATACTTATTTTAAGACCAATATATATAAGTTTCCAATTTTTCAAACTCATTGTACTCTTAAATCTGTTACTGTCTCCAAACACGTATTCACTCTTCTCACTAAACGAGCTTCAAAAATAAAGTTATTAACGGAACATTTTAAAAAATATTTGTAAGTCATGAGTTCCATGTAAATGGTTCAAAAGGAATTGAAATAAATTATTGGAGGGAACAGGTGAGTAAAAATTAAATCAGCAATATTTGGTGAACACCAAATTTTTGGTGTAATTTCATTTTTTAGTTTTTTATTTGTCGTGTTCATTTTTAGTTTTTAGTTTCCAGTTTTATTTTTATTTTTAAGTTTTATCATAGAATTTGTTGAAAAGAAAAGAGAGAAAGAAAGAAAAATCATAAAAAGGAAAAAAGGGAAATTTGTTCACAAAAATATGTTTATTTCTTTAAATTCAACCTTTTTGCACTTTAGTTATTTTTATTAAGTTATTTTGAGAAAAAGAAAATGATGAAAAAAATTGAAAATTAAAAATGGCTATTTTTGTTTAGTTTTTTGTTTAAAATTATTTTTGTTTTGTTATTATTATTATTACCTGGTTTGTGTAGTTTTGTTAGTATTATTTATATTTTATTTTATCATTTCTGTAATTATCAAGTTGTTTTTCAAAAAAAAAAAAAAAAAAAAAAATGCGCGGCATGCAAGCTGCATTTTGCCGCAGCTTGCAAAGGGGTCATCGAGCGGCTCCTTAGCTGCAAATACAGGAAAAGTTGCTGGAGTTTTAGGGTCGGGGTTTGCTCGTATAAAAGCCAAGAGAAAGGAGGCAGCCGAAAAGGAGAGAACCAACGGGGATAGAAAAACAGCAAAGGGAAAAAGAAACGAGAGAGGATAGAGAGCCGGAAAACGAAAAGAAACAGAGGTGACGGCCAGGTCTTTGGGTAAGAAAGAGATGGAGTGAGAGAGAGGGCTACGGGCTGGGATTCTGGAAAAGAGAAAGCTTGTGAATAAGTTTCTGAAGCTTGAGGAAAAATGAGAGCTTGAGAGTTTTCCACGGCTGAAGAAAGCAAGAAAGGATGGCTGCTAGCAAAAAAGAGAAAAATTCATCACTCGGCTGACGAACCAGCTTGATTTCGTGACCAATTTCTGAAAAGCTCTTAGCTTTATGGAAGAACTCTTGATTTCTGCACCATCTTGGCAAGTAAAACCAGAACTTCATTTAGGAATCTCCCTAAAGCAACATCCATAGCCCTCCCAAATCAGGACCCAAAGTTCATCATCGCAGAATTTTTGCGGCAAAGTTCCTTTTGCTTCATTTCAAGAGTCAGCACGCCATTTCTTGGAGATTTCACATTGGTTCGATGCCACAAACATTCTGAGGTAACCCTTGCTTCTCCCTTTCTTTCTTTAACACTGTTTCCATGAGAATCCAAATCCAAAAGGCATGAATCCTGTGGCGTTTTTGCGGCTGGTTTAGTTCCTTGATTTTTCATCATGATTTGCTGTCTTGATGTTTCCCCGGTTGCTGTTTTTGTGTTGGTGCAATTCTAATGTTAGGTTTTGGTGTTAAATGGAGTAAATTGCAAGCTTTCTTTAGCTTAGAGGTTGGTTGGCATGATTTAAATGTTTGATAAAGGAACCCAGAAACTTGTGAATGAATCCGGAGTTTAGAGCTTTTTCTTTTCTTTCTCTGTTTGTCTTAATTTTCGTTTGCTTTTCATGTTTTGCAAACTGGTTTTTAGTGGCTTAATATTGCTCACAAGGATTAGAAAGGGTTTGATGTTTGATGGTTTGAGTGATGTGATTGAAAACTTTCTTGTGCTCCTGGTAAAATCCCCACTGGTTTTATCAGATGCAAAATGCATTTCCGTTTGTCCTCATTTTTCTCTTTGCTTGGGTTTTCAATGTTTGTTTGATGTTAGGATGTTCATTAATTGTTGATGAGATGATTACTGATGGATTTTAGTTGCTGATCTCGTTGTTTCTTTTGGGTTTGAGGATTGATATTGGCTGCCTAAGGATTGTTGTATGCTTAAGCCCATAGGAAGCTTTGGCCGAAACCAGCAAAAAGAAAAATGAAGAAAAACTGCTTCAGCCTTCGGGCATGCATGAAATAATTGCTATAAACTGCAATTTGATCCCCCAAGTTCCCTTCTTCTTCACTATGGCCCAGTCAATTGAATGATTTCATCAATTTAATCCTTAGTAGTTTTAATTTTTGCAATTCATTGCTTGTTTGTTTCAATTGACTACCATGCTTCGTTTCAATTGCACTTAATTCATGATTTTAGGGGCTTTATGACCAAGTGAGCTTGTGATTGCTTATTTCCTTTAATTTTTCCCAAATAAATTGGTACCTTGACCCTCTTATTATTTTGGAGGGTACATTAGTAACTCTACTACGTTAGAGCTCCAACTCAAGGGAGGTACCACTTCTTTTATCCCTTTTTGTCTCTCCTATGTGACCTTATGTGTTATGTGAATATGCCTGTCTACTTCGCTTTCCTTACCTCCTTGCATGCATTTACTTACTTTTTACTTTTATTTAAGTTTTATGGGGTATGTGTACACCTCTTGGCTTGTAATAGATAGGGCTCGGAGAGCATCTGGTCCATTTCCCCTTCCCCTTTATGCTTTTATGGGGTATGTGTACACCTCTTGGCTTGTAATAGATAGTGCTCGGAGAGCATCCGGTCCATTTCCCCTTCCCCTTGGTTGCTTGTTCTTGTTGCTACATGTTTAATTGCTTTATTAGGCTCTTGCATCTAGTCGAGCATGCTAAATGCTATGTGCTATGTGTTTACGAGTATTTTGGCATGTCTACTTGCTTTCATAGCCATGAATGAATGGAATGGATGAATGTACGTTTCCGCTAGTCCAACGCTAGTCGGAATTCATAGAATGGGCTAGTCCAACGCTAGACCCTTAGGGATTTCCCCTCATTAGCATATCATTTGCTTGTTCACTACATATCATGCATTTTTCCTTAGTTTTATCATCTGGCATGCTCCTCGAGTCCCTTTTCCCCTCATTTTAGGATTTTTGCATCTCATACTAGTTATAGGATACATTTGCGTGAGAGTCCCCTTCCGATAAGGGAAACGAGCGAGTGTGGCTACTCGATAGCCTTAGCACGCTAGTTTTGCCTTCTAATCAAAGGGAAAATCAAGTCACGATTTAGGTCTCCCCGTACCCAATATGCATGAATTCCCTAGGCTCATGCACTCTCAATCCACTCTATCATTACACTTTCACTTTTGTCTCATTTGCACACATGCACCTTTTTATCACCTTCACTTGCACACGAACACTTTTTTTTCACTTGCACATGAACATTTTTATCTTCACTCGCACACGAGTACTTTCATCTACGTTTGCACACCTTCACTTATATCTTATTACTTTTATCATTTTTCTCACTTCACACAAACTCACACTTTCACATGGCATGCATTCCACTCATTTTTCACGTCATTTAGGTTTAGGTGTGACCTCTCCAAAAGGATCATTATCGGGCTTCACAATTAATGTGATTGGCACCACTCAACCTTTGAAGAGAAATTTCCCCCGATCCCCCTAGGTCTAGGTTTTTGCATTCATATAGTCATGTCCAACGTGCGAACATATATTGGGTAGAAAATTAGGAAAGGTAAGGTTAAGTCGCGCAACTAGCCTTGGCTAGGTCAAAGGGGTGCCTTGGATTCTATCCTTGCCTTCCCCTTTGTCAAACGTGACCCCCGAACCTTTTTCTTTGGCTTACGTGGACTAGGAGTCGTTTTAAAAAAGGGTTTTTACTACTTTGTCTTTAAAAACACTTTTTGGGTGACTTGGTACACCCTAACTCTATACCAAGTGGCGACTCCATTTTTGATACAAAAAACCCTTTTGAACTTCACTTGGCCAAATCGTCGCATTCTAAGTCCCATGGCCTTTTACTTTTCACTTTGCACACGTTCACACATTACACACCGCACATCACACACACACTCAGATCGAAAAGTGGGGCGCGACAATTATTCGATAAAAATAAGAAAAATTTTCGGGTCCTCACAATCCATCCGAAAAGGTAAGAACACGTTCCTCCTCTAGACAACTAATAGATAATTTTGCATTGGTCTCACACTTTGAACCCAAAAATGTTGTTGATGCATTGAAAGATGAAAACTGGATTTTAACTATGGAAGAGGAGTTAAATCAATTTGAAAGAAACAAGGTTTGGACATTAGTTGCTAGACCACAAGATCATCCTATCATTGGCACCAAGTGAGTTTTTAGAAACAAAATGAATGACAAAGGTAAGGTAGTAAGAAATAAGGCCAGACTGGTAGTTAAGGGATACACTCAAGAAGAAGGAATATATTTTGTTGAATCATTTGCACCCGTAGCTCGGGTAGAATCAATTAGAATGTTTTTGGCCTTCGCATGTTTCAAGAACTTTAAATTATTTCTAATGGATGTTAAAAGTGCTTTCTTAAATGGATTTATAGATCAAGGAGTTTATGTTAATCAACCTCCTGGTTTTGAAAATGAAATTTATCCAAATCATGTCTTTAAACTCTCAAAAGCCTTGTATGGATTAAAACAAGTTCCAAGAGCATGGTATGAACGTTTGAGTGGTTTTTTGATTGAAAATGGTTTTAAAAGAGGCATTGTGGATACTACTCTTTTCACTAAACAAAGTTCACGTGATCTTTTAATCGTACAAATATATGTAGATGATATTATATTTGGTGCTACTAATGAGAGCTTGTGCAAGGATTTTTTCAATATCATGCAAAAAGAGTTTGAAATGAGCATGATGGGAGAATTAAATTTCTTCCTTGGACTCAAAATGATTCAAACCCGAGATGGAACATTCATCAATCAAACCAAATACACCAAGGAGCTGCTAAAAAGATTTGGAATGGAGGATTCAAAACAAGTTGGAACACCTATGTGCATATCTACCAAACTTGACAAGGATGAAGAAGGTACAAAAGTTGATGAAAAGAAGTATAGAGGTATGATTGGTAGTTTGCTTTACTTAACTGCTAGTAGACCTGATATTATGTTTGCTGTGTGCCTATGTGTTCATTTTCAGTCTTGTCCAAAGGAATCACATTTGAATGTGGTAAAAAGAATCCTTAGATATCTAAAAGGAACTTTGAGTTTTGGCCTTTGGTATCCTAAGTGTCATGAACTTCCTCTGTGTGTATTCTCTGATGCTGATTTTGGTAGCTGTAGGGTAGATAGAAAAATTACAATAGGTATATGTAAATTTCTTGGGAATTGCTTAGTGTCTTGGTTTAGCAAAAAAAAAAATGCTATTTCATTGTCTACAACTGAAGCTGAATATGTTGTTGCTGGTGCTTGTTGTGCTCAATTGTTGTGGATTAAAAACACATTGAATGATTTTGGTTTAGTGTATGATTGTGTGCCTATGTATTGTGATAACACTAGTACCATCAATTTGACAAAAAATCCCATTCAACATTCTAGGACTAAGCACATAGACATAAAACATCATTTCATTCGCGATCTTGTCCACAAGGGTAAAATTTGTGTTCAATATGTTTGTTCTAAAGATCAAATTGCTGATATCCTCACAAAAGCCCTTCCACTGGATCAATTTGTGTATCTGAGAACAAAACTGGGCGTTTCAGAAAAAATATTCTAAGATTTTTTCTGGTCATTCTTTATCGGACGTCCAATGGGTTAGAACGGATGTCCAACAGTGTTCTTCATCCCTTTTCCAGAAAAGTTTTGGTTTGGACGGTTGTGTCGGACGCTTCACTTCGTTCGACTGTCCGATACTCAAAAATTGCGTCTTATAAGGAAATTCTCTGTGTCATTCAGTTCATTCTTACCCTTTTATCTCGGACGCAACCCTTCACACTCTCTCAAAGTTCAAAATTCAAATTCGTCTCTTCTTGGAACAAGTACCAAGAAATCACTCTGACCGACACCTTCTCACACCTATTGCGAGTTTATTGCACTTCGTAACTTTCCCCAACCGCCAACTACACTATAAATCTCAATTACTACCCGAAACCTTAATCACAAAAACTCACTCTCTGTGGACTGTTTGTGTATCCATTGCAGTTCATACTAAACTTTTCACCGTTTGATACTCATTCGCATCACATCACACTGCACTTCAATCATGTTGAGGATTAGAGGGGGGTCCGTGAGTGCCGGACGTACTTTTAGGCTGCATGACGAAGAGGATGAAGATGTTCAAGTTGTTGAACCCACCATCAAATCACCCAAGAAGAAAACTGGAAACCGAGATGGAAAAACGAAACAATCTGCAAGAAAAAAGCAGAATGTGCAAACTAGAGAGCCATCTGCTGAACCATCTGATGAGTAGATAGAGGAACAGCAATCTAAAGGGCATCCAGTGAGTGACAATGAAGAAGAACCAGTGCAACCCACCAATGCAGATGTAACAGTAACCAAATCACCTAGGAAAGGAAAAAGGACTACCAAAAGGAAGAGCATTGCTCAACCCAAGGAAAAGCAAACTATTGATCCTTCCGGGGATCAGCAGAATGCGGAAAAAATTGCTGAGGAACAGTAAACTGAGGAACCATCTACTAGGAGATCACCAAGGATAAGATCTAGTGTCCAGAGTGCTACGCAAACTGCTCAGCACAGTGGAAAAAAAAAGCGTCCTGAGCAGCCTGAGACCCACACTGCTACTGAACCCACTTCTCTACCCAAGTTCATCGACGATGAAGCCAGAGAAAGGTTTGAATGGATCTCGCAGAAGGGCTTCATCACCCAGAGGACCATTATCCCCTACGAATTTCGTAAGCTTGATCTTGAACCTGTTCTCAACCTGTTTGAATTTCAAAAATGGACCCATCTTTTAACCATTCCAAACACATACTATCCTGACATGCTCCATTAGTTTTTTGCTAATCTTAGGAAATGCACATCACATACTGATCTCATTTCTCGTGTTAACTCTGTTAACATTGAACTGAACCCTGACATTGTTAACTCTGTTTTGGAAACCAAAATTGAAAGTGGTTTTAAAGGCAAAATTGCAAACTTCTTTTCATATGAAGAATTTCCCTCTGCATACCATCACTTTCATGTTGTAAAATTAATGACCTACTTTCAATCTCACTTTAATACTCCTGCTGAGGCTAGATTGGAGAATCTTAGCCCTCAGAACCTGATCATTTTCACCATAATTTCAAACTTGTTGGTGCCCACTGATGGCCACCGAACTGATGCAAATAAAATGAAAATTTATTTGTTCTACTGTTTTCTGGAAAAAATCTGAATTGATTTTGGTTTTGTTATGTGTAAGTTTCTGCTCAAGATAAGTTCTGACAGCCATAGGAAACTGTCCTACGAAAAATTTCTGACTCCTATTTTCAATCATTTTGAAATTCCTTTTACTGGCAAATCCCCAAAAGAGAGTACATCGTGTTCTCAAAAGCTTATTTTGAAAGAAAAAATCTGAGGTTTTTTTAGGGTCACTGGTGTTACAAAGAATCAGTATCTGAGTCTAGGAGAAAAAATCTTCATGAAACCCCTATCACCCCTAGGACTCCTTGTGACTAGTCAATGTATGTGACACCCTTCACCATTCATCCCAGAAAATCAGCCTCTAAGTTTCCTTCATCCAACCTTGAGCTCATCACTCTGCTTGAGGACCTCAAATAGCATATTCTGCTCCTTGTAGATGGGTTAATGACGACCATGACTTCTGAACAACAAGCCACCTTCGTTGCCAAAAGAAATCTACTTGTACCTCTCATTCCTCCAGACAATGAAACTGCACAGCGAAAGGAGCCCAGAACTGAGCCAACTGCTAAGACTACTCCACAGTACCGTGCCTCCACTTCTCAACCACAGGACAAGGGAAAAGCTCCGGCAACTGATGGAGGAACTGAAGAGGAGGAGGATGATGATGATGAGGATGAGAACACTGAGGAAGAAGACCCTGCTCAGTTTCGTCTAGCTAGAAGAAGGCCTGGATCCTCCAAGATCACATTTTGGGTACCCCTAGGCACATACACCTCATAGTAGTTCATAATAGGCTCTTGGCATCCCTTGCATTTCAAACTTTATGTGTTTTGTATTAAGACTTCTACTTTTCCTTTCACTGCTGGTCTGTAAGAATATTTGGATATTTTGTGTGCTTTGAACTTGTGGTTTGTTATTCCTATGATTTTGGATGAATGTTTGGCACTTAATGTCTGATATTGTTTGTTGCTGGACGATATTATTGGTAATATGGCCATGGTTGATTTAATGATGACAAAAAGGGGGAGAAATGGATTGAATATGAATTCTCTATGTGAGGGGGAGTCATCTTTTTCTGAGTAAACATGGGTGAACATTATTCCGAAGGGAAGTTGTACTTAAATTTTGTACTTAAGCAAAGAGGGGAGATGCAATAAGTAAGGGGGAGCTGTACTTAAATTTTTTGCTCCATCCATTGTTTTGTCATCATCAAAAATGGGGAGATTGTTCATCTCAGTCCGTATCTTTCGATGATTACAAAATAAATGGATGTTACTACTACTCCTTAAATAGATGTTTTCAGATTTGGAACAAAACAGGCTAACATATGCTGAAGCCTGAGTCGGACGCACAAAAAGTCTGCATCAGCCATCCGACAACCTTCGAGTAACTTCGGAGGCATAAGGAACTCACTCTCGGACGTCCGAAGATAATAAGCCGAGTTCTCTAAACTCACTGACTTCGTTCGGACGTACAACACCTGAGTACCGGACGTCCGACAAACGTTGCGACACTTCAGACGCAAAGCATTGAAGCACCAGACCTCCTAAACATTTCAAGAAAACTTCTTGAACTTACTGCTTGCGATCGGACTCGAAAAACCAGCCTATCGGACGTCCGACACCACCAACGGCTAGTTGACTCTTCAGCTGCCTTCTATCCATTGGCAGCATTAATTGAAGTACTTTTTTGTCTCTTATAAATAGAGCAAAGTCAACCACTTAAAAATGACTTTTGCGTATTGAGACTACATCAGATCTTGAGTGATTCAAGTGTGAGAATACTCCAAAAATAACATTTGTACTCTTAGTTGTGTAACTTTTGATAAGCTTTTCAAGTGTGTTTCAATTTCTTCAATAGTGTAGCTTTGTTAGGGTTATCCGAGAGATTGTAAAACTTCCTTACTTGACCAAGTGAGGCTTGGGGCAAGAAGGAAGTAATCCTTCCTTTGTACGCAAGAGACTGGTTGTAAGTTGATCAACTTGAAGAACTTCCTATATAAAGTGTTGTTCAAACTCAAGTGGAGTTTGAAACTTGGTTTGCTATTCTATCTTTTTACTTACTGTCTTGCAATATAAAATGTTTATTTCTTCTACTCACAAGTACTTGTTCTTCCTCATCAATTGCTCCATTGGGTGGTCTTTTAGAAAAAGAGGACAAGTTCACAAAAGTGACTCACATCTTGGCTAGTTTTTTTAACCACCTAATTCATCCCTCTCTTACGTTGTCTTCGATCCTTACAAACTTTTTGAATAAAACAAGTGGAAGTAGGGTTGGTTGTTTTGCATACTATGTGCTTGATATTTTGTCCAAGTTTTGTTTATGGTTTTACTTGATGTATTAACGTGTTTTGCCTTTTGAGCTAAGGACTGTGACGCCCCCACTTCTCCCTAAGGCGAACCAAAGGGTATCCGCGGGACGCCTGCCCAACTCTCGCTAGGACTCAAGACAAATCCCGTTCAAACTTAATGAAATACCAGCCATCACGATGGTATAAGTAAGAAAGTGCGAAAAACTTTCAAACTTAACAATATATAACAATTATCCA
Source organism: Coffea eugenioides (assembly GCF_003713205.1). Lineage (NCBI taxonomy): Eukaryota > Viridiplantae > Streptophyta > Magnoliopsida > Gentianales > Rubiaceae > Coffea > Coffea eugenioides. The sequence continues at coordinate 17,235,835 of NC_040045.1, read as the reverse complement.
ATCCTTACATCGGATCCAACAGTTACATCAAATCCCCAAAATATGCAATAATCCAGAGTCTAGCCAAGTACATTGAAAACTCTAATACAAAAGTTCATTCAAAAGGGGTTTCTCCGAGGTTCACTTCCGATCCTTTCCTGTGAAGGAAAACAAAACTATAGGGTGAGCAAAACGCTCGTGAGGCCAAGAACACACATGCAGGTACGTTGTTCAAGTAACAATCCCAATTTAACAAGTAGAGCAATAATATTGCAATAAATAATAATTCGAGCGAGAAAAGTAAACAGAAACAATTCAAAGATATTGGAACTCTCAGGAGCTAATTTTCACTTGCTTTGCAAATTTCATTCGTATATCTTCCCATGATGACTCTCCATCAATCGGGTTGATATTTCCAATCTGTAGAACCCCACTTACTTCTCATGTCCGCCCACCTTACAAACCCCCCCCACCGGGCCCGAACGACGATAAAGGCACTATTGCACGAGTAGGCCAAGCAAGATCTCTTCAATAGATCAAACTTATCATGTTATTCTCATGGCTCACTGAGATTCCCGACCAAGCCCATGCCGGCTCGAGTCTCAAGGTCGGCCTATGAGTTTGGGCATCCCCCATGTACATTTGAGAGTCGACGAGATTCACTCCAACGACGTATGTAGCCATAACATACAATTTCATTTCATTCAAGCATTTAAGCATTTCATTCCATTCAATCAAGTCATTAATAATTCATTTATTTCATGTCAATCATGAGTCATTCTTTTCAAATAAGAACGAGTGCGGTAAAGTACGCACTCGCCTCCATTTTCAAAATCTCCAATCAATTATGGCAATTAAGCATGTATCAAGTATTCAGGAGTTCAAGTAATCATGCACTTGATACTCACCAAATAAACAAGGAAGAAATGTCACTTGAAGTTCAGGCGTTCACCGTGGGATTCTCTTGAAGGTCCTCGTGCGAGCCTGAGCAATTAATAGTGAACTATCATGTATAAACCCCAATTATCACGAATGATTGTACACTTGTACAATCTAAGAAAATTTCACGGAAGTGAGCCTAAATTACTCGCGAATCAAGGCTCAAAAGTGGGGTTTTTAAAGCACAAGAGATATCGAGTTTTCATCTTCAAAATCAAGTATAAAACGTTCAAGTGATATCGAGGGAAAAAGGAGAATTCGAAAAACTCCATTTTCTTAAATTTCGAAAATTTCAGCTTTGATACGAGATCTTTGAAAAATCGTATCGCACTCATTACAAGTCCAAATTGGAAAACTAGGTACTGTTGAAAACTTCTTCCAAAGTACTAAAAGTTTCTAGAATACACTTTCCCATGATTCCCAACAGAAGGCATTCAAAAATTGGTTCAAAGTTACTGTTTTAGACTTGCGAGACAATTTTGAGGTTGATTTTTTGCCAACTTTGGAAATTCGGCAAAATTAACAGAATTTGAACAAGCCTCTCAGATTTGAAACACAATTAGACTTGCAATCAAAGTTTAAAACAAAATAAGTGGAACAAGAATCGGAGTTTTGAGCACCAAGATATAGTGGTTCAAAGTTGCTGAAAATTTGAGACGGTTAGGCAAATTTCCAGGTTCAATTTACAAACTTTGGGACTTTGTTTGAGCATCGAAATGAACTCAAAATGGCACTAAATTTGGCAGTATTATACTACCATATGAGAGCTATTCCTCTATCAATTTTCATCAAAAAATACACATGGAAAGTTGGTTAACCAGATCACCAAAGTTTCCAAATTTCCGAGGCAAATCTGCCTTGTACATGAGTTTTCCGTTTTCAAAACGTTTGGCCAACAAAAATGTCTCAAACACTGTCCCTTTTTGTAGGTAATATCTATGAAACATCCAAGATGCATTTGGTAGGTGATTAACACCAAGAATTTCGAAACAACAAGTCCCAATCAAGATTTAGACATTTACTAGCCAAAAAGAGGGTTTCAAATCATTGAGTCAGTTTCAGATTTCAGCCACAACTCACTCAATTCAACTTGGAATCAACCGTGATTAGTGGCATTGAAAATTAGATTCATGAATCTACAATTTCTTAGAAGAAATCATTTTCAAAATCTGTCCACAGTTAGCTCATATTTGAGCATCAATTCGCTGCTCAAAACAGAGCTCCTCGTGTAGACGCGAAACAGGACAGTCATGTTCAAATGATTGGTATGCACTATTCAGGTGGAATCAGAATATGTATTTTATACCATTCGAAAGCTGGGAATATCTAGTTTCCATTTCCGCAAATGGCACTCAATTTCAACATCGGACCAAAAAATTATAGCCATTTGAAAAACACTGCCAGAGCAGTTTCGGGAAAATTCCGATTTTACTAGACTTTCGAAAACTCAACATCTATCTATCCAAATCCCGAAATTTTTTTATGAAACTTTCTACACAACCCACACAACATGTATACATCATAAACAAGCTATTAGAACCACAAAAAATTTCTCTAAGGGCCACGGCATGTACAGGGGCAGAAATGAAAAAATTCTCTCATCACTTCCTTTGAGTTTTCCTTCAACAATACAACCTATTTTCACTAGATAAAACACTAATCCAACATTAATAACATCAAAACACAACAAATCAGTCCATCAAGCCATAGTGAGAGTTCATAGAAATAAAGTTACCCGCATGATTATATAAGTTTATAAGTGCAAGATAGTCTTCATAAACTAAGATTCTTGTAGTTGATCGTGGTTTACCTCTCTTGATGAACAAAGCAGAAATTTTCGGCCTCTTGAAGCTCAACAAAACCGTGGAAAGCAAGCTCTCTTCCTAGCTTGAGGTGGTCTCCAAGTGGTTAGCTAAGTGTAGGTGAAATTTGAGATGAAATGGTAAAGATTTGATGAAGGAAAATTTGAAGAACTTGGTTGTTTTCTTCTTGAGGGTGGCCGGCCAGAAGAGAGAAAGAGAGAGAGAGGTTTTGGTCTGAAATGAATCTTCCAAGAGAAGCTTTAATGTGTGGCTACGATTCGTTCAAAAGTCAACTCTGCGCGCGCGTTTCGTACTTGATTCCTCTCGAGTTTGTTTCACTTGTGCACTATACTTCTAATGCACTTATTTTCATACTATTATTATTCACTCTCAATGGTCTAAAAATAATGATCTTAAATCCTTCAATTAATCACGCGCGTAAAAACGCGTACTTCCGATTTGTGCGCGATAAAGTGGAATTTTCAAGAAATTCTTGTAACGATAGTATAACTAACTAACACTTGGACACTTAAACATAAAAATATCTATTTTAAAGCTAATGTACAAGTCTCCAATTTTCTAAATTTATTGTATTCTCGAATCGATTATTGACTCCAATCGCGTATTCACTATTTTCACTTAACGAGCTTTCAAAAATTAAATTTTGAAACAAGTCACTTTAAAAATATAACTAAGCTATAGATGCACATGATTAGGTCTAAAATGGTTAGAAAATAATATTCGGGGCAATTGCTCAAATAAATAATTAAATGAGCTAGAATTAGGAGTTTAAAATAGATAAATTTTGTGAGTCTTCACAAGAACAACTCTTGGAATGATGCTTAAGTTAGCTATAATGAAAGGATGGAAGTTGGTGATGCAAGTGAACTAGTGGACTGTTTTGCTTTCTCTTGGCTGACCGGTTTTGAGGGGAGGTTTCTCCTTGATTTTGTGGTTCATTTGCACCTTAATTAAGCCTAAGAAACTTGGCTAAACATTGGTTTAAGGTTTGGTGTGAGTTGAAATGGAAATGAAGCAAGTAAATTGGTTGTTTTAGGGCAAGTTAGTGGACTGTTTTGGTTTTCTTTGTTGACTAGACTGTTTTGGTTCTTTTAATCATGTTATGTATTGCATTTTAAGTTTCAATGGTGCTAGATAACTTGATCCCCTGTATATGAACCCTAGAAGGTTGAATTGGATAAATTTGACCCAAAACAAGTGAAGTTAGGAAGAAGAAATAGGCCAACTTTATCATGGTATTGAGCTGATCAGAACTGAAAAATCAGCCTACTTCTTGGAATCATTGGTACTGATAGGAGATGAACTAGAGTTTGATTTTATACCGTTGGAAAGCCCTTCGAGTCTAGTTTCCAACGCCGCTAATGGCACATGATTTTGACATTCCTACAGTGAGATATGGCTTTTTTCCCGAGATTGCACGGGCGCAACTGTTTTACCCGCGAAGACTACTTTGAACTTAAATGAGATTTTCCTTTTACTCAACTTTCTTGCACTTGTTAAACTTGTTTTATTATGATCTTTTACTTCATTTTGGGCCAAACTTGTATGGTTAATTGAGTAGATCTAACCACTCACGTGGTCACCTAATGAACTTACATTTGGGTTGAAAAATGAACCAAGAATATTAACGACTTTCACTCGTTGCCCTAGGATTTGGGAAACGGAGGTGATGGTTTTATGCTATATATGTGCTTGATTTAGTGAGTTGTTGGCCTGGTATATATATGCTTGAGTTGAGGCTGCTTTGTGGTAAGAATGAAACCTTGAATTGACTAAAAAAAAATTGGTAAATATAAAGGAAGTGCTGCTGAAAATTTGTTCGCAGGGAACCTTGGATTGTCTTAGGAAATCTGTTATATCTTCGTGTAGAAACGTCAAAATTGAGTTCCATTTGTTGTATTTGAAACTAGATTCAGAGTACTTTCTTCCGTGCAAATTTCATAACTTTTCTCAATTTCTATGAATATCTGTGATTTTTCAAAGTTGACTGATTTGCCATACCTGTTCTGTCTTTTGACTGGATGAAGCAGCAACTTGAACCTGGAATTGACTAACTTGTGGACTGAATCTTACAAATGTGTCTTATGGGAAATTATAACCCTTTGAGTCTATTTTCCGATGGTATAAAGTTTATAAATTTTTGGACTTAAGAAACTTGAGATATGATTTTTCAAATAATGTTGCGCAAAAACTGAAAAATTTGTTCTCTTAGAACCGTTTTTACTTTTATTTCTCACTTTAAGGTTGGAGTTGGTAAATCATTTTGGGTATCGTTTATGAGTAGAATTGCGGTATAAGGATCGAAGACAACCTAAGAGGGGTGAATTAGGTTGATTAAAAATCTAATTAAATTATGGGCACTTTTTGTTCAATATGAAATTTACCCTCTTTTCTAAGTGATCACACAATGAATTAATTAATGAATGAACAAAATCACTTGAGAGAATTAGAAGAGATAAGCAATATAAAATCACAAACGTAACAATAAGTAAATAAAAAGAAAAGAATTACAAACCAATTAACTACCCAACTCCTCTTGAGCTTGTAGATTAATTCAAACAAGTTTCTTCAAATTAATGAATTACAATCACTCTTGTGCACAAAGGAAGGTTCACCTCCTCCTTGCCCCGAACTCCACTCGGTCAAATTAAGAAGTTTTACTATCCCTCAAGACAACCCTTACAAAGCTACACTCATGAAGTATTCACTCACAAATGAAAAGCTTACAATGAACCTCACACCACTAAGACTACAAATCTTCCTTGGAGAGTGTTTCTTCACTAAAACTACTCTAGATCTTTTGTATCTTTAGTGTGCAAAAGTTATTTGGAGTTTCTAACCATGCTCTATTTATAGAAAATCAAGAAAGTGCTTCATTAATACTTTCAACGGATAGAAAGTAGCTGAAGAGTCAACTAGCCATTGGGATGTCGGACGTCCGGTGCTCCTGTTTTTTGCGTCCGACAGCAGGCAGTGAATTTGAGAAATTTTCTTCAATTCTATCGGGCGTCCGGTATTGTCCTTGTGAGCGTCCGACAGCTTTCGTCGAATATGAAGGATCCTATTGGACGTCCGGTACTTCCGTCCGATAGCAGACAAAGAGTTTGAAGGATTCTATCGGACGTCAGATGCTTGCATCCGATCAAAATCAGTGAGTTAGGGGGAATGTATTATTTCCTTTGGACGTCCGGTGATGGAGTTCTTCATGCTTCCGAAGTTGTGCAATGATTATCGGACGTCCGATCCAAGCGTCCGACAGCTTTCAGCAACCTTTGTCTTCTTTCAATTGCACTTGTTCTTAGAATCAAATTGCTGCATAACTGAAAGTATTTCTTAAAGAGATATTAATATTATCCATTTGTTTTATAAACCTCAAAAGCTAGGGACCAAGGTCAATATTTTCCCCCTTTTTGATGATGACAAAATAATGGATAGAAGAAAGAAGAAGATTGAGCATATGAGCATAAGCTCCCCCTCACTCATTGCATCCAAACTTATAATTTCAGAATAACTCCCCCTTACACATAACATCCATTTCTCCTCCTTTTTGTCATCATAAGATGAGAGTAAAAATCTCATACCGTAATCCAGTAACAATAACAGAGAATCCAAAATTCCAAACAAAAACAGAGAAATGATACCAGAATTCAGCAATCACCAATGAAGAGTATCAACATATCATAGAGAGTTTGACAAAGCAAATCATCATTAGATCAGAATTGTTTTTTTCTCTCCCTTTTTGGCATCATACAAATTCAGTAATATTCAAAAACATTAAGGAAAACTCAGTTCAAAACATCAGAAACATCAAAAGAGAATTACAAAAAGGCATTATGAACAAGAATCTCACCAATCTTACCAATATCTCCTACTTGTTAGAGTTAGCATCATGTCTAACTATTCACATGCATTTCATATCTCTTCTTATGTTCTTTCTCACATAACAATTACTTTTCATGTGACCTTTTTGACAACAAAAATTACACATAACCAAATAATTATTTACATGAACAGGTTTAACAAATCTAACTTGCCTTCTTTTGTAAATGGTAAATTCATTTGCACTAGAATTCAACCTTTTTCCATGTATGTCAAAATGAGGATTTGTATCAATCCTTTGAAAGCAGTTTTGTTTCTTATATTGAAGCAACTGATTAAGATCATCCATTCTTCTTTTCAAACTCCCTTGTTCATTTTTAAACATTTCACAAAAATTTGTTTTTCTTTCAAGCTCCAAGTGTAAAACAGTCTCACTCTTTTTTAAGAAATCACTTTTAGCTTTCAATTTTTTGTTTTCTTGAAAAAGACGTGCATTGTCCTAAAGAAGAAAGTCAATTTTATGTTTTAATTCTTTGTTTCTAACATAAGATTCTTTCAAACTATCATGCAATTTTATAATGAAAGATTCAAGATCATCATCAGTTTCATCATCACTTTCAAATTGAGAGTTAGAAGATGTTACCTCATCATCTCCAATGCCCATGAAAGCCAATTGAGCAGATTCTTCTTCCTCGTCAATTTCACTATCGGAGTTGCACCTATTCCATGTGAATTGGAAGTTGCTGAATCTTGGTTTTCATTTAGCTTTCCTCTTCTTCATTGGACACTCACTCATGTAGTGTCCAAGTTGACCGCATTCATAGCATTTGTCACCTTGCTTTTTGTTGGCCTCATATTTTTCTTTGTTTCTTGCATTGTTGAATTGATTAGAATCTGAATTGCTAGGTCCTCCTCTTCTAAATCTCCTTTTGTTGAGGATCCTCTTGAAACTTCTTGTGATGAGAGCTAGATCACTATCATCAACTTCCGCATCTTCTATGACACCCCAACTTCTCCCTAAGGTGAATCAAAGGGTATCCGCGGGACGTCTGCCCAACTCTCGCCAGGACTCGATACAATCCACAATTCAAAAATCGGAATACTTCAAATAACTTCAATACATAATGAAAGTACTCTAAAATATTTCACACTTACAATTATTTAGCTTTCAAGCTTAAGTACAACCCAAAGGAATATGTACTATAACCATCCGCTATAATACAACTTAAAATTTTCAAAAGAAAGCTATCTAGTACTATTCACGAGCACTCTTGGTCTCGAACCCTGTTAAAGAGAACAAAAACGTGGGATGAGCTACACAACCCAGTGAGGTTCCAAGACACTCTAACAGTTCTAATAGATCAAGTAATTGAGCATACCACATGTATGGTTCGGGGTTGCACGTTGGCTCACGAACATGAGACAATTATCATTATACGAGTATTTTGACCATATCACAGGTATGACACATTAACATGAGACAATTATCATGGTACGAGTAATTTGAGCATGTCTCAGGTATGAGTCAAGATTTGCACGTTGGCACATTTGCATGAAATAATTATTTCTATGCAAAATAAATACACATTGAAGGATACGGTGTTCCAGTGGAACCATGTCGGTCATCTGCACCGTATAACTTCCGGATCCCCTCGGTTTATCTGGCCATCACCTTATCCCTCCAGCGGTAGTACTAGAGTATACCGAAACGGTGGCTCAGGGTTCCAACATACCCGACCGAGCCCAATCCTGGCTCGAGTAGGTTACTAACCAAGGGCAGGGCCCAGTTCAGCTTAGAGCTTACAACATGCACAAGTAATCAAGTAAACCGATGAACGGCGAAAATTTATCATTTTAGTAGGTCGAGTGAGATAAAGTACACACTAGCCTAAAAATGGTAGACAATTTCATATAAGCAATTATAGTAACACATAACACCTAAACAAGTAAGGAATATACCGAAATTTCATATGAACACGAAATTTATGGCAATCAGGTAGTCAAGTAATCAAGTAAATTGAGAAACGGTAAGTAATTATGGTTAACGGTTAAGTAATCACGGTTAATTGGTAAACATTCATCATTTTAGTAGGCCGCCATTGGCCGTCTCCCACTTTTACCACTTAAGAGTCGAGGAGATTCACTCCGATCGACTTATGCAGTCATAGTATAATTAATCATTAAAACACTTCACGTAAATATGCAATTCAAATATTTCATGTCAAGTAATTCAAGTATACCTTACTTAAATATGCATGAGTGTGGTAAATACTTAACATGTAACACTTAACACTTAATGATCATGGAATAAGCATGTCATAGACCTATTCAAATTACGTACTCCTATATGGAACACTCACCTATTCAAAACAAGTGAGTAAGCGCTCAAACAAGTGTTTAGGCGTCCGCTCCGAGTTCCTCTTGAAGGTCTCCTTGAGCGCCTGAGCAAATAACCATCAATTATTATACACTATCACTTAGAACCCCTACTTATCAAAGAAAGTTGTACTAGTGTACAATCTAAGGAGAATTCATGAATTGAGTCTTAATTATTTATAATCGAGGCTTGGAAGTGGGTTTCAAAAACACAAGAGAAATCTGATTTTAGCCTTTGAAATCAAGTGTAAAATGGTCTAGCAATATTGGAGGAAAATGGAGAGTCTAAAACCCTCAATTTCCTTTAAGTTCGGAAATTTCAGATTCGGCAAGCAAACTTTGAAAATCAGATCTCACTCTCTATGAGTCCAAAATTGGAAAACTTGGTACCGTTGGAAACTATTTCTGAAGTACTAAAAGTTTTTAGAAGACACTTTTCCATGATTCCAAATGGAAGGTATTCAAAATTTGTCTCAAAGTTGCTGTTTTGGCTTGCTAGACAGTTTCGGGGTTGGTTTTCGGCAAAGTTTGGAAATTCAGCAAAATTCACACAATGTGAACCAGCCTCTGAAATTTGGAACACAATTAGAGTCGTAAATAAAGTTTAAAACATAACAAGAATAAAAAGAATCAGAGTTTTGAGTACCAAGATATAGTAGCTCAAAGTTGCTGAAAAATCGAAACTTTTATGAAATTTCCAGATTTAAAGTACCAACTTTGGGATTTTGTTCAAGTATCGAAATGGACTCAGAATGGCACCAAAATTAGTAGTATTTCACTTCCATATAAGGGCTATTTCTCTACCAAATTTCATAGGAAAATTCATTCGGAAAGTTGGTTAACAAAACCATCAAAGTTTCTAAATCTCCAAGGCAAAGCTGCCTTGCACCACTAGTTTTCTTTTCTCAACCCTTTGGCCAATAAAATGCTTAAACATGTCTCATTTAGGCTAACCAGGTCTAATAAGGATCCAAGATACATTTGGTAGGTGATTTAAACCAAGAATTTCGAAGAGCAAGTCTCAAATCAAAATTGGTTACAAATCTGTCCAACATGAGGGTTTCTCCCACAAAGTCAGTTTAGAATTCTGGTCATAAATCACTCAATTCAACTCAAAATTGAGCATGGTTAGTGGCATTGAAAACTAGATGTTATCAAAATCTGTCCACAACTAGCTCACATTTGAGCATCAATTCGCTGCTCAAAATAGGGCTCTCAGTGTAGACGTGAAACAGGACAGTCATGTTTAAACGATTGGTATAGACTGCTCAGGTGGAATTAGAATGTGCATTTTATACCGTTGGAAAGCTGGGAATGTCCATATTCCAGTACCACAAATAGAACTCCATTTTGACATCAGGGCAAAAAGTTATAGGCAAAACAAGAACACTGCCAGAGCAGTTATGAGAAAAATTTCCAGTTTGCTGATTTCCGAAAACACATCATTTGGCCAACCAAATCACGTTATTTTTTGATGAAACTTTCTACACAACCCACACAACATATATATATCATAACCATGAAAAATCACTCTAAAGGTCACGGACAACACAGGGGCAGAAATGGAAAATTTTCACCTTCACTCCCCTTTTAGTTTCCACCAACAACACAACATTGTTCCACTAAATTAAGCACTAAACCAACATTAATAACATCAAAACACAACAAATCAGTCCATCAAGCCATTGTGGGAGTTCATAGAGCCCACTCACCAAAATCCAACATAAATAAAGCTACCCACATGAATATATGAGGCTATATGTGTAATACAACTTCTATAAACTAAGATTCAAGAGGTTGATCGTTTGTTACCTCTTTAGATGATAAAACCAGAAATTTTGATCACCAAAATCTCCAAGAAAAATCATGAGATGATGTCCTTCTTCTAGCTTAAGTTGCTCTCCAAGTGAAGTGGAAGTTGTGTGATGATTTGTGAAGGTTTTGGAGCAAAGATTGAGGTGAAATGGAGAAGAGAGCTTTCTTCCTTCTCCCCTTGGAGGTTCCAGCCAAAAATAATAGAGTGAGGAGAGAGAAATAAGGTTTTGTTTGTGTGCTAAAACTTGGGGAGAAAGAATGGTATAGTAGCTTTAGGTGGTGGGGAAAAAGTCAACTCTTACTAGGCGTGCGCGTGGGTTTCGTGCTCGTTTCCTCTTGAATTTGTTTCACTAGTGCACTATACCTCTAATGCACTTCCATTCATACTATTATTATTCACTCTTAATAGTATAAAAATAAAGGCCTTAAGTCCCTTAATTGATCACGCGCGTAAAAACGCGTACTTCCGATTTAAGCGTGATAAAGTGAAATCTCTAAGAAATTCTTATAACGATAGTATAACTAACTATCACTTGAGCACTTAAACATAAAAATACCTATTTCAAGGCTAATGTACAAGTCTCCAATTTTCCACGCTTATTGTACTCTCAAATCGGTTATTATCTTCAAACGCGCATTCACTATTCTCGCTAGATGAGCTTTCAAAAATTAAATTTTCGCAACAAGTCATTTTAAAATATATGAAAGTCGTAGTTCCATGTAATTGGATCCAAAAAAGTTGGAATAAAATATTCAGAGAAAACGGGTGAGTAAATAATTAATTAAGCCAGTAAAATAAAATAAGAATAAGAAAAATTGCGGGTCCTCACATCTTCTCCATCTAGAGAGGCAGAATCATCTTCATCATGAGATGTCTTTAAAGCAATGCTCTTTCTTACTTTTACATCCTCTTCCTCTTGCACTTTGGACTTAAGTTTCAGCTCATAAGAGGTTAGAAAATTAATAAGAGATTCAATGGGCAAGGAATTCAGATCTCTTGCCTCTTCAATAGCAGTCACTTTACTTTCCCAATCTTTAAACAGACCATTCAAGATTTTTCTGTTTTTCTCTCCTAAGGTATATTCTTTTTCCAGAACCTCTAAATCTTTAATAAGATCATTGAATCTACAATACATTTGATCAATATTTTCATGAGTTTCCATCTTAAACGACTCATATTTAGTAATCAGGATAGATTTTTTCTGTTCTCTAACATTCTCACTACCTTCATGAATTTCTCGCAGTTTGTCCCAAATTTCTTTAGCGGACTTACAACCCTTGATTCTAATAGATTCATTTGAATCTAAAGTACAATTTAACACATTCATGGCTTTTGAATTTAAGGTGAGATGAGCTCTATCCACAGTAGTCAGTTCACTTCTTGTTTTTGGTCTAGATCTATAAGTATTTTCATCTATAAGAGAGGCATCATATGGACCTTCACTAATAATAAACCATAATTCAATATCAATTGATTGTAAAAAGATAATCATTCTTTCTGTCCAACTCACATAATTTGACCCATTAAACATAGGTGGTCTAATGACAGAATGTCCTTCAAAAAATATGATATTATTGGTTGTTATTTTTACTCCTAAGCTGATTGAGCTTAATCTCAAGGAGACCAAACTTTGATACCAATTGTAAGGATCGAAGACAACCTAAGAGGGGGTGAATTAGGTTGATTAAAAACCTAATTAAGTTATGGGCACTTTTTGTTCAATATGAAATTTACCCTCTTTTCTAAGTGATCACACAATGAATCAATTAATGAATGAACAAAATCACTTGAGAGAAGTAGAAGAGATAAGCAATGTAAAGATCACAAACGTAACAATAAGTAAATAAAAAGGAAAGAATTGCAAACCAATTAACTACCCAACTCCTCTTGAGCTTGTAGATTAAATCAAACAAGCTTCTTCAAGTTGATGAATTACAATCACTCTTGTGTACAAAGGAAGGTTCACCTCCTTCTTGCCCCGAACTCCACTCGGTCAAATTAGGAAGTTTTACTATCTCTCAAGACAACCCTCACAGAGCTACACTCATGAAATATTCACTCACAAATGAAAAGTTTACAGTGAACCTCACGCCACTAAGACTACAAATCTTCCTTGGAGAGTGTTTTCTCACTAAAACTACTCTAGATCTTTTGTATCTTCAGTGTGCAAAAGTTATTTGGAGTTTCTGACCATACTCTATTTATAGGAAACCAAGAAAGTGCTTCATTAATACTTTCAACGGATAGAAAGTAGCTGAAAAGTCAACTAGCCGTTGGGAGTGTCGGACGTCCGGTACTCCTGTTTTTTGCGCCCGACAGCAGGCAGTGAGTTTGAGAAATTTTCTTCAATTCTATCGGACGTCCGGTATTGTCCTTGTGAGCGTCCGACAGTTTTCGTCGAATATGAAAGATCCTATCGGACGTCCGGTACTTCCATCCGATAGCAAACAAAGAGTTTGAATGATTCTATCGGACGTCCGATGCTTGCATCCGATCGAAGTCAGTGAGTTAGGGGGAATGTCTTATTTCCTTCGGACGTCCGGTGATGGAGTTCTTCATTCGTCCGAAGTTACGCAATGATTATCGGACGTCCGATCCAAGCGTCCGACAGCTTTCAACAACCTTTGTCTTCTTTCAATTGCACTTGTTCTTAGAATCAAATTGCTACATAACTGAAAGTATTTCTTGAAGAGATATTAATATTAACCATTTGTTTTGTAAACATCAAAAGTTAGGGACCAAGGTCAACATGAGGTTTAAGTGAAAGGAAATGAAATCTTAGAAACCTTAATTTCTTCATGTATTTTGGCTTTGTATTGCTAGCCTTTTTATATAATATGTGACCACAGGACTCAAGAGAGTTCAAGAGGACGAACCAGGGGTAAAGTAAAGGGTGGCAATTGATTGGTGAATGTTCCAAGTACATGAAAATATTTACATGGAATGTCTCCTTGCTTGAATAACATGCTTACTTGGTTAAAGTAATTGCTCTTGAATTGATAACCTTTGGGACGAGGATGTACTTTATCATACTCGATCATTTATAGTTCACTTCGTGATATTGATATGAAATGAAATGCTTTGCTTGCACTTTACTTGTTGGTCACTCGGGTGGTTATCCCATCGACTTACGTATTACATGCTCATTGTTCCTAGACAATGTTAGGCACTTGATTTCTTGTCTCATAAGCAAGTGTGTACTTTATCGCACTTGACCTAGCTCGACTAAAATTGTGAGATTTTGTTAAAACATGTGTTAGCCGTTTTGTTACAACTGAAAAGTGGCCAGAATCCGGCCACTTTCTGGCCGGATTGTCGGACGGTTTTGTGGCCGAATTTGCTGAGAAAATTTCTGATTCCTGCAGCTTTCTTCCAGTTTTCTTGTTTGATCAAGGTTCTTAACCACCTGATTTTCAACTGTTTGGAATTGAAATACTTGAAATGCTTGAAACATGGTATGTTGAACTTATTTGTGACTTGAACCTGTTTAGGCAAGTGTGCTCTTATGTACACTCAATTTACCTGACTTGACTAAATACTTGATATCTCCTTCACGCATGAACAAGTAACTTCATTTGTATATGACCAATATATTGACTTAAAATACTTGGAATACTTGAGAATGTGAATTGTTGGACATTACTTATGACTTGATTCTGGCTAGGCGAGTGTGTCCTTATCGCGCTCGGCCTCCCCTTCTTGAATGATCTTGTACTCACTTGCACTTGATTGACCTATACTTGTGCTTGTGCTTGTACTTGACTTGTAAGTGCTGAGCGGTAGCATGTACCACACTCCATCCGAGTGGGAGGTACCTCTCATCCCGTCTCAGTACTTTTATCTTGATTAAGTCGATTGGATAGTTATCTCGTCGACACTAGTGCTGAGCGGTAACATGTACCACACTCTATCCAAGTGGGAGGTGCCTCTCATCCTGTCTCAATACCTCTATCCTGTTTTGGCGAGTGGAGTATTATCTCCTCGACTAATTGGTATGCTCGAATATTACCACCACTGTTTATTTCTGAATACGGAGTGTTAAGTGACAACTAACGTCTCCAAGCTTTACTGTGTGAGCGTTGGATAGCAGCCAATGACTCCAATCTTGATTTTCTGAATACTTGGGGCTATAAGCCATATCCTGAATTACTGAATATCTGGAACTATAAGGCCAATCTAGAGTTAGTTGGTTGAATCAAGCCAGCAAGGGTTTGGTCGAGGAGATCGACGAACCTTGGGTACTTCTTAGACGTTCGGGCTTGGTAGGGGGCTGATCGGTGGATGCAAATTGGTGTAAAGTAGAGATCTACAGACGTTATACTTTTGTGATTGACGGAGAGTCAACGGACCTTGATCAAGTTACTGTGGAACTTGCTCTTGAGAGCAAGCTATATCCTTTGCCATGAATGTGTTCTTTACTGTACACTTTTACATGATCTATTTGGCTATTTGCTTAACTATATATTGGGTCATGATCTATTTGAGTTTTGACTTGTTTCTTGATATACGGTGTATGGTCTTGCCTATTATATTACCTGTTTGGTTACTTGGAACCTCACTGGGCTTTTAGCTCATTCCAAGCCATTTGTTTTTCTTACAGGGATGAGAACATGAGAGGTTGAATTGAGGAAAGCCTCGATTTTTTCTAAGATTGTTAGTTGCTCGAGCGTGTACTTCATAGATATCTAGCCAGTTTGTTTGGTTTGATTTTGTAAGTCTGATTCTTTGATTGTATTTATAGGTCGTGCGGATATTGGAGGACCATGAGTGTATATGTTAAAAGTTGTAATAACTATCTTTTTTTTATTGAGGGTTTTTATTTATAAGTTTTCATGAATTGTGACTGAGCCCTGGTGAGAGCTAGGCAGGTGGTCCGTCAAACCTTTGGGTACACCCTAGGGGGAGGTGGGGCCGTTACAGAACTGGCTAGTGAATTCAATGCAAAGAAATCAATGAATGAATGAGATGAGCACTGAACGAGTTTTCACTTACAAATGTTTTCTAATGTCGGAGGGATAAGGAAAATGGTTGGCGAATGAATGAATGAATGGCTCCAAGTGAGCAAGTATCCTTTCAATGATTGAATGATTGGATATTTATTTCGTGAACGATTGTTTATTACTGTGCAAAGTGTGCAAATTATTAAATGTAATACTTCCATGTTTTATCTACCTGATTGCTTGTTTGGGAACCTCACTGAGCTTTTAACTCATTCTGTTAATTTGTTTTCCTTACAGGGGTAGAGCCCAGAGCTAGTAGGCGTGAACTAGTGTATATAAGCTCTTGTACTTGTACTTTTGTAGATAAGATGTATTTGGAATCTTTAGAAATGTAATCCTATGTTTTACTTTTTGATTGTAAATTAAGTTTGAATTGTTTGTTGGAAATAGAACTTTTATGTTAATTTCGAGACTTGAAAGGCTATTTCAAGAACGTTAGTAAGTGAGGCCTGGTGAGAGTTGGGCAGGCCGTATGATGCCCCACCTCTCCCTAGGGCGAACCCTAGGATATCAGCGAGGCGCCTGCCCAACTCTCGTCAGAACTCAAGCACTTATTCTAGATTTAAAAAAATCCACAAGTCAACCATAGACTTAGAATTAAAGAAATACTTCAAATATACAATCCAAATTCTTCTAGGGTTATTATTTACACTTACAATCCAAAACCCAAACATAATAAAGTTTATTCTTCCAATGTCTCCAATATCATACAAAAGATTCACTAGTTTCAACCAACCGCTAGTCTAGAACTTCCCAACTTCCACTTCTAAAACCTGTTAAGGAAAACAAATTTAAAGGGATGAGCTAACGCTCAGTGAGGCCAAGAAAATCAAGCAAGCAAGCAAGTAGCACAATTTAAATCAAATATCACACTTAAAATCGACTTAACATGAAATTTCATTTAAGTGCGCAAATAGGAAGTAAAACACACGTAAAAGGATACAGGAGCTCTCAAGAGCTAAATCCACCCTGCTCACCGATAATCTTGATCGACAATTTCCAAGTGTTGACACTCCGTCAACCAAGTAAGTAACAAGTCCGTAGAACCCCACTTTTCACCAAATTTCCGTCCACCATTACACCCCCTGCCGAGCCCGCAAGTCAAACAAGATGTGATATTACTCGAGTATATCCAAGCAAGTCAAGTACACAAGCCCAAGGTTCACCAAACTCCTCAACCAAGCCCTTGCTGGCTTGAGTTGAATGGCTAGCCATTAAGTTTTGGACGTCCTCACAAGCACGAGTGGTCAATGAGACAACGTTCCAATCGACTTAAAATTGGTCATAGTACTTAGTCGGTATGAGAGGCACCTCCCACTCGAATAGGGTATGGTACATGTTGCTGCTCAGTACTCACAAGTTACAAGCATGTTCGAGTACAAGTGCAAGTCACGCAAATTCATATACAAGTAGTGAGTATTCAAGAAGGAGAGTACAAAGGTGATAAAGTACACTCTCGCCTCGACAAGTTCACAAATCATAACAATTTCACATAGTACTTGTACAAATATCATTTCAATCATAGCACATGAAACATGCACTTGACACTCACCAAAAGTCAAGGGCAAAGCAAAAGCAAAAGCAAGAGATCAGATAAGCTCCTCGGCGTCCATGTGACTACCTGAGACATGTACAATCACGATTACCTAGGTATTCGACCAAGGCTAATAAGAAAATATCTTCTTGCTACCCACACTCCAAGCCACAAGTTCAAGTCGAGTTAAAAGAGACTTTCTCGATTAATCACTAAAATAATACTCAAGGAAAACTCAAAAGTCGTTTTCGAGTCAAGTCGTGACAAGAAATCTTGATTCCAAAAAGGGAGTACCATCCTTAATTTTTGACATGAAAATCGAGGAAAAGAAAATGGCTTTCATATCTTAAAATTTCAAATTCTATGCCCAAGTTTAGAAATATAAATGAGCGTTCATGTTTTCTAAACTTATGGAGTCAAAATCCATCAAAACGCTACTTATTTTCATAGTAAATAGGGAAGTTAAAAGTTTCAAGTTCAAACGTAAAACTAGTGAAGTTTCTCAAGAATTACTCTAGTTAAAATGCTCCATTTATAGTTCATTTTTTTTTATAAAACCCGAGGGCACAGGACTAGGAGGTGAAAATCTATCTCCCAAGAATGGAATAAGGTGCAAATAATCAAGAAGGTTAGCTTTAAAACCTAGGAAATGTTTCCAAACCACTTTGGAGTTTTTGCCTCTTTATAAGGAAAATTCAGTTTGAATAGCATTCTTTGAAAAATCATAACTTGAGTTTCATAAGTCCAAAATTTGTAAATCTTATACCGTTGAAAAATAGATTCAATGAACTAAAACTCTCTGGAAGACACTTTTTCTAGATTCAAATCATAAATTGATCAAATCTTAGCTTCAAATCACCGCTTTGGTAAGAACAGGGCAAAACAGTCTTGAATTCCAATGGAATTTGAAAATTTAGCAAAATTCATAAAAATCGAACTAGCCCTTAAAATTTATACCACAAAAAGAACTCCAAGTCTAGTTGCAAATGCAACAAACAGAACTCAATTTGGATTTTTCTACACCACGATACAACAATTTTTCTAAGGCTGGCTTTTTGAAACCTGTTTCACAAAATTCCAGCCTTGGAACATTCGACACAGTTTTGAAATCAGGTCACAACTAAGACTATGTAAGTCCAAAATTAGCATGGTTTATGGCGTTAAAAACTAGATTCAAAATTCTAAAAATCACTAGAAGAAACTGTCTTCAAATTCGTTTTGTAAGATGTGTGAAAACGAGCTACAAACTGCACCTGTGCTTGTTTCTCGGTTAAAACAGTGAGGAAAAATAGCCAACTTTGCCGGTTCACTGCAGCTCATAGAAAACGAACTAGTAGGTACATTTTATACCGTTAGAAAGCCCTCAGAGTCTAGTTTCATATTCTGTAAATGGCACTTGATTTCGACTCCTGTACGAAAAATTATATGCTGTTGAATGAGTGAGGACTCGCAAATTTCTTATATTTTTCTCAAAAATGCCTTTTTATTTAGAAATTATTCATTTATTATAGCCCTACTACCCAATCATTCCCCAATAAGTGCAAATGAACCTAGAAAGTAGGGTTTCACTTTTTGTTTTCAGTTGGAGCAAGTTAGGGTTTTCGCGATTTTCCGAAGGATGATTTTTCGGTACGGAGCAAGGAGCAAGGATTCAAATTTGGTGATTAAGAGTGACTTTTAGGTGAGAAATAATATGTGAATTGGAGCCATGATAAAAAGTTAGTGATTGGAAAGAAAAAACCCTAGTACGTGTGATTTAAGGAAAAACTGTAAGGACCCGCAAATTTCTTACATTTTTTTTTCTTTTCTTCAAAAATGCCTTTTATTTGAAAATTATTATTTATTAAAGCCCTACTACCCAAATGTTCCACAATAAGTGCATATGAACCTAGAAAGTAGGGTTTTACTCTTCGTTTCCAAGATTGGGGCAAATTAGGGTTTTTGTGATTTTTTGCCGGATGAAATTTCGGTATGGAGCAAGGATCAAATTTGGTGATTAAAAGTGACTTTTAAGTGAGAAATAATATGTGATTAGGAGCAATGAGATAAGGTTGGTGAATAGGAAGTAAAAACCCTAGTACGTGTGTTTTTAAGAAAAACGGCGCGAACCGACGGGTCCCGCGCACTACCGGTTGAACACACCACTTGATCACCATTTTCTTACCATACAAGCTCATTAATATTTGAGCAAAATATCTCCTAAATTCCAGCTAAACTTGACCGAAATTAGAGGCTGAAAATACAAGAAAAGAAAAGGAAATTTTACTTGGTAAGGGTTGTGACAAGTGTCACACCATTAGAGGCCATTGACCAAGACATTGTCCAACCTTCTTATCCCCAAAATTGCACCATTCTTCCTCATTATTTCTGCTGAAGAGCCGAGAGAGAGATAGAGCAAAAGCAAGAGAAAAGCTTCTCCATTTCTTCTTGAATCAAGTCACAAAGTGAGGAAACAAAGAAACTAAACCGATTAAAGGCACCCTTGAGTGTTTATTGAGTGAGCTATTGGTGAAATTTTGAAGGGGAAGGCTAGGGTTGCTCTTGGTAGACACTAAACAAGGTAAGGATGATGATTTCCCCAATTTTTACTCTTAATCTTGTTTAAATTAGCTTAGCATCTCAAGATTGTGATGAATTACGGTTGTTATCATGTTTTGGGTAATTTTTCCTTTTGTTACATGAGTTAGGGTTTAATAAATTTCTGCCTAAACTTGATGTATGATGAATATATGTTGTATCCAAGGTTATATAGGGGGTTTTGGTAGCAAGTGGAGTAAGAAATTAAGAAAGTTATCATTGAAACCAAAAGATTTCAGATTTCTGGAAAATTGTCACTAGGTTCTGCCCGTTTTTATTACCCTATGCTAGAGGCCGAATTGGGCTTGGAATAAAACATAAAAGTTGTATAGAATGGTATTTTATAGGGGTCTAAAAAATTTCAGCTCAATCGGAGCAACGTAACCCATGAAAAGACCAAAATACCCTCACTGTTTTAGGAAATTTCCAGTATTCCGTTTTCGTCAGTTCATCCAGTTTATCATGTTTGTTCACTAGGATCCATGCTGATTTAGCTTTTTGACAAAACATGAAAGTTTTAGTATTCTGTCTTAGCTTTTAAATTCCACCACGAACACCTTAATTGGACCTTGGTAACCTGAGTTATGACCATTCCAGTGCAGTGCGGTTGATTAGCCGACTAGTTGGATTTTGGTTCTGTAAATTGGGGAATTTGACTAGGTTACATTGGAAACTGGACTAAGTGATCTTCATGAACATTGTAGCCCTGTGTCTTAGCTTCGTAATGGTATAGGTTGCACCTCAATCCGATAAGCGTAGCCTCGGATGTGTTATTTCCGCAACCACACGTCAAATCTGTCTTTTGCTAGATTGTATTTCCGCACTTGTTACGACTTTGATACTTATTCTTATGATGTTATGAGCCTATGGAACGGTTATTGACTTGCATTTATGATATATATGACTTTGGGATTGGCTGAGGAAAAATAATGAAGCCTAAATGGCTGGAAAATTAGGTAAACACAAAGGGCGTGCTGCCCAAATTTTCGCTCGAAGGCTAGGTTTCTATTTGAACTTGTATACTTTTGTTTGGCCAATACCATGACCGGCTTTCCATTTTAAAACATGATTTTTCATCCTTGGGTTCAAACAACCCTCTTCTTACTTGAAAGTCATCTTTACACGTTTTACTCCTAATTAGTCGGGTTTCTTTGTTTCCCTTAAATGTTTTGCTCGATAAACTGAAATATGTTCTCTTGTTCAACCTTAGGTTTCATTGGTGACTAAGGGTAATATCCGGAAGGATATTTTGCACGTTATTTTGCATAACTAGGTGAGTGTTCCTTATTTGAATTTATGGCTTGTTGTTATCGTTTGCTAATGTGTTAAGTGCTTTTAATGATTTCCAAAACGAGCTTTCTAGGCGAGTGTGTACTTTATCGCACTCGACCTAAATAACTGTGTAATTTTCAAGGATTTAATGATTAAAATGTTACTTGCGCATGAATGTAAGCCTTTTGGGCTGAACTGGCCATTGCCCCTTGTTACAGGTCGTCTCGAGCCAGAAGCGGACTCGGTCGGGCGATTAGGGACTTGGGTGAACGTTTGGTATACTCGAGTATTACCCTGTAGGTTGGTGGAGACTGCCAACGGCCAGGACGGGGATGAATGAATGAATGAACGAACGAACAAACGAACGAGGGTTTATTGATAAACGAAAAATGCATTTTCAAATGATTGGAGGAATAAGGGGGAAATGACAGGAGAACGAATGAACGAACGAACGAATTGCTCTGTGACGCCCCGAAAGAATGAGTGCGAGAACCCGAAAATTTTCTAATTTTCTAGGGTTTATTTTTTTTAATCGCCCGCCTTTTCTGCATTTTCTTTATTAGAAAAATTCCCCAGATAAAGTTTATGAGCAAAGATAGTTTTAAAATGATTTTTCTAGTGTCGGTTAGTTTTTGAGAAATTAAGAGCGTATTTTGAACGTGGGACCCGCAAGTGCGGTAAATGCATTATATTTTTGACAACTTGTTGGAATTTTGTATTAAGTGATATTATTGTACAATGTGTTAAGATATTTGTGTTGGAGAGACAAAAAGATAAGTTTTAAACCTAAAGGTGACAAGTGTCACTTTCTTACTCAAGGGTGGACTTTGACCATTTTTACTACCTTTACTAATTGATTAAAAGCTTGACCCAAAATTCATCTTCTTCATAAGCTCCTTGGCCGAACCTCTTGGAGACAAAAAGAGAGAAAAGCTTCCAATTTCTTCCTTCTATTTCTTGCCCAATCTCACAAACCAACCGTTAAAACCGTGATTTGCTCCATAAAAACCTTTCTCTTGGTGGTATTAAGGTGTGTGGTGAAGTGGTTTGAGAAGCAAAGGTGCTAAGTTGGGTCTTTCCTTGGGTTTGCATGGTAAGTGACTAAGGAACCTTTCCTTTGATCTTGATAATGTTCAATTAGTGATTGGTGGTGGTTGAATAAGTGATTTTATGGATGATTTCATGATTTAGGTTGAAATTAGTGAAGTTTTATATTTAATTAGGATTTTTCTGTTCTCATATGATTGTTATTATGTGGTTATGTATGATGATTGGAAATGATAGTTGATGATTCTAGAAGGTGGAAAAAGTGGAAGATTGCAAGTAAATTCTGTTTTGGAAGAAATCTGGAAAATTAGGGTTCTTGGTTCTTCATTCTGTCCGAAATTGTAGGTCCTAGATAGAGGCTGAATTGGCCTTGGCTCAAAACATGAAAGTTGTAGGTATTGATGTTTTAAGGGTGCCTGTACAATTTCAGGGCAATTGGAGTAGTGTAGAATGAGATAATCCGAATTTACTGTTGCTGTTCTGGGTTCATCAGGATGTAAGAACTACGCCTGTAATGGGTTGTTTTGACTGGAATTACTTTGGATTTGGTTGTTGAGGTCTTCTGATGAAATGTATCTTGATGTCCTAGCTACCATATGCCTTTGGAATTTCTGCATTTGGACCTGTTTAGACTGAGTTGTACTGATTACAGCATAGTGTAATTTGTAAACCTGCAATTACGGTTCTAGTTTGTTATTTGGCATATTTGACTTAGTTGTGCTGGGATTTGGACTGAGTGACCTTCTACATTATTGTAGCCCTGGTTCTTAGCTTCGAAACGGTGGGTCTTGGACCTCCATCCGACAATCGTAGTGCAATTTGTGCCATTACCGTAAAATGACGTCAAAACTGTTTTTCTGGTTTTGAGCTTAACTTTCATTTCCGGACTTTTCCCTAGCTTGACTTGTACTCGTACTACTTGGAGCTTATTGAACGGTTATTGAATGAACTTATTTGTGTGACTTTGGGACTGGCTGAGGAAATAATGAAGCCATGATGGCTGGAAAAGTTAACAAATTCAGGGGAAGTGCTGTCCGAACTTTGAAGGAACTTGTTTGCATTGAGTTTGTGATTGAAGACTTGGATTTGAGCAAGGCAATGATATTTAATGGATGATTTCTGAGCCATGGAGGTGAGTGACCTCAAACTATTTCTAAAATTATTTATGAACCGTTCCTTGCATTATTTACTTTTAACTGTTTCCAAATTTACTTTTGAACCGCTTTCCTGCATTATTTACTTTGGAACTGTTTTCTTACATATCATGCGTGCTTGCATATCAGTGTCTTGTTATTATTGATTTTGCTTTCAATGATTGTTAAAACGAGTTTTCTAGGCGAGTGTGTACTTTATCGCACTCGACCTAAATAAATATGAAATTTTCAATGATTAGTGATTAAATGCTACTTGCGCATGAATGTAAGCCTTTTGGGCTGAACTGGCCATTGCCCCTTGTTACCGGTCGTCGCGAGCCAGAAGCGGACTCGGTCGGGCGACTAGGAACTTGGGTGAACGTTTCGGTATACTCGAGTATTACCTTGTAGGTTGGTGGAGCCTGGCCAAAAGCCAGGGACGGGGTGAATGAATGTACGAATGAAACCCAAAATGCAATGAAATGACAGGAGAACGAACGTATCCTTTTCATGAATGTTACTATCGCTTTCCATTGTAAATGTTTCTTGAATTCTTGATACTCCATATTTAATGTTTTGTAAATGTTGAAATTGTTTCTGGACTTATCATTTGATTTGAATTGAACATCATTGAAATGAACTATGGTTAAACCGATTTGATTACTGATTTTACTGGTTACTCGCTGAGCTTCTAGCTCACCCCAAAATGTTTTATTCCCCTCCACAGGGCTCAAGGCGAAGGAGTGGCTTGTAGTGTTTATTCATGGATTATCTCATGTATGGATTGAATTTGGATTCCTTTTGTGTAATCATTCATATCGGGATTGTATTGAACGTTTAGAATTGATTGGATGTGTAATAGTCAAGATTTGGACTTCCTCCTGTATAATAATTGTGATCAAGGATCAGAGTGGCAGTGGAAGCGTGGACTCTTCGCTTTTGATATGTAAAGTTTGGGAACCTTTGATGTATATTTGATATATATATTTTGTAATTCATTTGAGGATTGTAGTGAACGACTGAGTCCCGGCGAGAGCTGGGCAGGCGGTCCGCCGAACCCTCTGGTTCGCCTTAGGGGGAGGTGGGGCCGTGACATGCTCCTTGTGAGCCGTATCCTTTTAATGAATGTTGCTATCGCTTTCCATTGTAAATGTTTCTTGAATTATTGATACTCCATGTTTAATGTATTGAATTGATTGTTTGATTATCTGTTAGGAACCTCACTGAGCTTTTAGCTCACCCCTTTAGTTTTGTTTTCCTTAACAGGGGACGACGAGCAGGATGAGAGCATAGACTAGCCTAGTCTAGGTCTTTTGTTTCTTTTGTAATGGTTCTCGCCCTAGTGCTTGGCACGGGCTAGTTGTATGGTGAAGTGAGAACCTTTGTACATTTGATGGCTGTACTTCCTTTTGAGATAGCAATGTGTATAAGTTCCGCTTTAAGTTTGGATTGCTGCCCTATTTATTCTTTTGATTTATTCCGATTTTAATTGAGAACTGTAGTGAATGACTGAGTCCCGGCGAGAGCTGGGCAGGCAACCCGCCGAACCCTGGGGTACGCCCTAGGGGGAGGTGGGGTCGTCACAAAAACGGTGCGAACCGATGTGTACCGCGCACTACCGATTGAACGCACCACTGGACCACCACTTTCTTACCACATGAGCTCATTGATATTTGACCAAAATATCCCCTCATTTCCAGCTGCCTTTGACAAAATTTGTGGCCAAAAATGCAAGGGAGAGAGAGAAAAATTTGCATGGCTTTGGTGGTGCCAAGTGTCACCATCTCATGGCTCCTTGATTAATTTTTTTTCTTGCCTTTTTATCCTTCATTTCAGCCATCTTTCTTCTTCATATTTTTCTGGTCTTGGCCGAGAGAGAGAGAGAGAGAAAAAACCCAAAAGAGAGTTCACCAGTTCTTCTTGAAATCTAGTCACCAAGTGAGGAAACAAAGAAAGTAAACCGATTAAAGTTATCTTTGAGTGTTGGTTTAGTGAGGTGTTGGTGAATTTTTGAAGGGGAAAGCTAGGGTTGCTCTTGGTAAACACTAAGCAAGGTAAGGATGATGATTTTCCCAATTCTTACTCTTAATCTTGTTTAAATTAGCTTAGCATCTCAAATTGGTGGTGAATAATGGTTGTTATCATGTCTTGGGTGTTGTTTTTCCTTGTGGATACATGAATTAGGGTTTGATGAATTACTGCCAAACTTGATGTATGGTTAATATATGTTGTATCCAAGATTGTATATGGGGCTTTGGTAGCAAGTGAAGCAAGAAATGAAGAAAGTTATCATTGAAACCAAAAATTCCAGATTTCTGGAAAAAATTTCACCCTGTTCTGTCCGGTTCCAGTTTGTGTGGTTAGAGGCCGAATTAGGCTTGGCATAAAACATCAAAGTTGTATAAAATGGTATTTTATAGTTGCCTACAAAATTTCATCTCAATCGGAGCAACGTAGCCTGTGAAAAGACCAAAATACCCTCGCTGCCCTAGATTACATTTCAGTGTTCCGCGTAGACAGTTCAGTCTTTTGGCTGTGTTTATTAGCCATAATACGTAAGCATTTAGCCATTTTCCGAAATATGAAAGTTTTAGTACTCTGTTTTAGCTTTTCAACGCCACCAAGAACACCTTAAACGGACTTTGGTAGACTGAGATATGGCCATTTGAATACAGTACGGTTAAATAGCCGATTAGTTGGAATTAGGTTATACGAATTGGGAATTTGAATAGGTTACACTGGAAATTGGACTAAGTGATCTTCATGAACATTGGAGCCCTGTGTCTTAGCTTCGAAAGGGTATAAGTTTCACCTCAATCCGATAAGTGTAGCCTCGGATGTGCCCATTCCGCAAGAGCCCGTCAAAAACTGTCTTTTGTAAACTTCATTTTCGCACTCGATATTAGCTTAATT
The DNA here is from genome assembly GCF_003713205.1 of Coffea eugenioides. Classification (NCBI taxonomy): domain Eukaryota; kingdom Viridiplantae; phylum Streptophyta; class Magnoliopsida; order Gentianales; family Rubiaceae; genus Coffea; species Coffea eugenioides. Next base: position 17,209,607 of record NC_040045.1, on the reverse strand, counting down.
TTTGTTCTTGTCTTGTTTTGAACCTACGGAATGGCTATTGAAATGAAATTGTGTTATGGATAACCTTGGGTTTGATTGAGTAAGGATGAAGCCATAAATGGCTGGAAAATAGGAAAATACAAAGGGCATGCTGCCCAAATTTTCGCTCGAGGACTAAGTTTCTATTTGAACTGGTATACTTACGTTTGGTCTATGAAACCCTAGTTATTTTTGTCCACGGGTCCAAATGTCCTCGTTTCACTTTAAAGTCTTTTTCTACGTTCTACTCAATAATTGTCGAGTTTCTTTGATTGCACCTAATTGTTGTGCTAGATGATCTGTAATATTCTTTCTCGTTTAATTTAGGTTTTCTCGGTGACTGAGGATAATATCCGGAAGGATATTTTACTCGTTATTTTGCGTACATAGGTGAGTGTTTCTTGTTTGTTATATTCTCCATGACTTCATGACTTGTTGTTGTTGTTTGATGATGTGTTAAGTGTTTTCAATGATTTTCAAAACGAATTTTCTAGGCGAGCGTGTACTTTATTGCGCTCGACCTAAATGAAATGTGCAATTTTCAATGATTTAACGATTGAAACATTAGTTGCGCATGATGTAAGCCTTTTGGCTGAATTGGGCCCTGCCCTTCGTTACCGATTGACTCGAGCCAGAAGCGGACTCGGTCGGGCGATATGGTGACCCTGGGTGAATTTGGTATATTCGAGTATTACCTTGTAGTCCGGCCACATCCGGATGGGTGGAGTCCGGCCAACGTCCGGATAGGTGGAGTCCGGTCAACGTCCAGAAGGGGATGAATGAACGAACGAAGGAACGAGGGTTTTACTTTTCAAAAAGGAAATTTTCAAATAATTGGAGGAATAAGGGAAAATGTCAGGGGAACGAACGAACGAACGAATAGCTTCATGTGAGCTCGTATCCTTTTAATGAATGTGTTACTATCGCTTTCCATTGTAAAAATTTCTTGAATTATTGATACTCCATGTTTAACGTATTGAATTGACTATCTGACTATGTGTTCGGAACCTCACTGAGCTTTTAGCTCACCCCTTTGGTTTTGTTTTCCTTAACAGGGAAGGCAAGCCAGGACGGGAGTTTTGGATCGACTAGCCTAGTCTAGTTCTTTTGTTATTCTTTGTAATGGTTCTCGCCCTAGTGCTTGGCATGGGCTGGACGTTTGAAGGATTGAGAACCTTTGTATATTCGATCTTTATACTCCCTTTTGGAATGGAAATGTATATAAGTTTCTCTTTAAGTTTGGATCGCTACCCTATTTATTCTTGTGATTTATTTCGATTTTAATTGAGGATTGTAGTGAACGACTGAGTCCCGGCGAGAGCTGGGCAGGCGACCCGCCGAACCCTGGGGTACGCCCTAGGGGGAGGTGGGGCCGTCACAGTTGGTATCAGAGCTTAGGTTTCAGATCTCTGTAGTGTATCCTAGGCTTGAAGTTTAGGATGCCGGACTGTGGGATTCGATTTGACCTGAAAGTTAAGCGATTGAGGGATAAAACCTATAGCTGCTTCGCGTGGTCTCTGCGCGGAGTGACCCTGGACTAAGTGGTGAATAAGTATGAGGGACTAAGTGAAGCTATGAATTGCGAATGTTATAGGCTTTAAATCTTTCTCATGGTATCTGAGGACCATAGATAGGTATGTCAGGTAGGAATTCCGATAGTAGATAGTTTACTCTTGGGACTGCAGCTCGAGATGTGAATTATCTTATTTCGGATTCTCGTGCCTGAGTACTCTAGAGTTGCGGCGCTGCTAAGGACTTGAGACTTGCATTTTGGGAACATGAACAGGCTTTGTCTGACTAGAATGAGCACAAGAGGTCAGGGACATCAAATTTGGATAGTAAGTGACGTGAGAGACCGGAAGGGCTGATACTGGGACGACTTCACCTTTTCCTTTTGATTTACCTGTATATTGTTACTACATGACGTTAGTATACCTGTGTGTACATGGTTATCTGTCCAACTTGATATGTATTTGTGCATTTGCTTATCCGTTTTCTTGATATGTCGTGCTATGTGCGTATATGTTTATTTGTGTATTTGGAATGCTAGAATTTGTTACTGTAGTCAATTTACTGTGTTTATTTACTAAATTACCTTTTGGGGAAAAAGAAAAGAAAAGAGAGAGGGAAAACATATATATGGACGGGAGACGTAGTCGTGGACGTGGAGCTAGTCGTGGCCGTGGAACTAGGCAAGCTCAAGAACCGGGAGAAGAAAGAGAAACAGTGGCCGAGCAAGAACAGGGACCGAGGGTTGAGGCTGGAGATCAAATGGCGACGGCGATGCAACAAATGACAAATATCCTGGCACGACTGGTAGATCAACAGGGTCAAATGCCAGTGAATCAACCCCGGAATCCTGAGATCGGAGAGGATAAGGCTCTTGAGAGGTTCCAAAAGTTTCTACCTTCGAAATTTCAAGGAGGGCCTGATCCGGATATAGCTGAGCAGTGGTTGGAGGCAATGATTAATATCTTCGCGGCTTCGAATTACACGGAGCAAAGACAAGTAAATTTTGCTGTATTTCAATTCGAAGGACCAGCCCGCGCGTGGTGGAATGTAATTAAGGCCAAGTGGGAAAGAGAACAGACGGTATGGACATGGGCAAACTTTGTAAGGAAATTTAACGAAAAGTATCTCCCACCTTTAACCCAAGAAAGAAGAGAGGACAAATTTATTGGGTTGCGTCAGGGAACCCTAAGTGTGGCCGAATATGAGACCAAATTTACTAGACTGTCTAAATTCGCTTCCGAATTTGTGGTTACGGAGCGACGGAGAATAAGACGATTTATACAAGGACTAAATTTGAAAATCCAGGAGGCATTAGCGGCAGTTCAAGTTAATACGTTTACAGAGGCTCTTGAGAAGGCCCAAAGAATTGAGGATATGAAAGCCCAAGTAAAAGCCTGTCAAACGCGGAAAAGAGATACATCCAGCAGTATACCTGAGGAATCCGGAGAAAAGATAACGCTCTCCAAAGTGCAAAAAGTGAACCATTCACCCCGCCCACCTTGGACCTTAAGAGCATTAGATGAAAGGTCCATGAAAGGAAGTCAGATCGGATCAAAGGACATTTCTCGAGAAGATCCAACAGTAGCTCCTCGATTGGCCTGTGGATACTGTAGAAAGGCAAATAACACTGAGAATGATTGCTGGCGGAAAGTGGGAAAATGTTTGATTTGTGGGAGTAGCAATCATCAACTTAAGAATTGCCCGAAGAAACAGCCACGAGAGGGTAGTACTCAACAAGTGGAAGGAACCAAACTGAAACAAATTCATGAAAGAGGAAACCGAACAAAAGTATCAACACAAGTTTATGCCGTAAATCAGCACCGAGTTCTGGGGTCCTCCGAGGCAACGAAAGGTATGAATTTCGAGGTCGAAATTCTTTTAAGGGGGAGAGAGTGTGAGGACTCGCAAATTTCTTATATTTTTCTCAAAAATGCCTTTTTATTTAGAAATTATTCATTTATTATAGCCCTACTACCCAATCATTCCCCAATAAGTGCAAATGAACCTAGAAAGTAGGGTTTCACTTTTCGTTTTCAGTTGGAGCAAGTTAGGGTTTTCGCGATTTTCCGAAGGATGATTTTTCGGTACGGAGCAAGGATTCAAATTTGGTGATTAAGAGTGACTTTTAGGTGAGAAATAATATGTGATTAGGAACCATGATAAAAAGTTAGTGATTGGGAAGAAAAAACCCTAGTACGTGTGATTTAAGGAAAAACGGTGCAACCGACGTGTACCGCGCACTACCGATTGAACGCACCACTGGACCACCACTTTCTTACCACATGAGCTCATTGATATTTGAGCAAAATATCCCCTCATTTCCAGCTGCCTTTGACCGAAATTTGTGGCCAAAAATGCAAGGGAGAGAGAGAAAAATTTGCATGGCTTTGGTGGTGCCAAGTGTCACCACCTCATGGCTCCTTGATTAATTTTTTTTCTTGCCTTTTTATCCTTCATTTCAGCCATCTTTCTTCTTCATTTTTTTCTGGTCTTGGCCGAGAGAGAGAGAGAGAGAAAAAACCCAAGAGAGAGTTCACCATTTCTTCTTGAAATCTAGTCACCAAGTGAGGAAACAAAGAAAGTAAACCGATTAAAGTTATCTTTGAGTGTTGGTTTAGTGAGGTGTTGGTGAATTTTTGAAGGGGAAAGCTAGGGTTGCTCTTGGTAGACACTAAGCAAGGTAAGGATGATGATTTTCCCAATTCTTACTCTTAATCTTGTTTAAATTAGCTTAGCATCTCAAATTGGTGGTGAATAATGGTTGTTATCATGTCTTGGGTGTTGTTTTTCCTTGTGGATACATGAATTAGGGTTTGATGAATTACTGCCAAACTTGATGTATGGTTAATATATGTTGTATCCAAGATTGTATATGGGGCTTTGGTAGCAAGTGAAGCAAGAAATGAAGAAAGTTATCATTGAAACCAAAAATTCCAGATTTCTGGAAAAAATTTCACCCTGTTCTGTCCGGTTCCAGTTTGTGTGGTTAGAGGCCGAATTAGGCTTGGCATAAAACATCAAAGTTGTATAAAATGGTATTTTATAGTTGCCTACAAAATTTCATCTCAATCGGAGCAACGTAGCCTGTGAAAAGACCAAAATACCCTCGCTGCCCTAGATTACATTTCAGTGTTCCGCGTAGACAGTTCAGTCTTTTGGCTGTGTTTATTAGCCATAATACGTAAGCATTTAGCCATTTTCCGAAATATGAAAGTTTTAGTACTCTGTTTTAGCTTTTCAACGCCACCAAGAACACCTTAAACGGACTTTGGTAGACTGAGATATGGCCATTTGAATACAGTACGGTTAAATAGCCGATTAGTTGGAATTAGGTTATACGAATTGGGAATTTGAATAGGTTACACTGGAAATTGGACTAAGTGATCTTCATGAACATTGGAGCCCTGTGTCTTAGCTTCGAAAGGGTATAAGTTTCACCTCAATCCGATAAGTGTAGCCTCGGATGTGCCCATTCCGCAAGAGCCCGTCAAAAACTGTCTTTTGTAAACTTCATTTTCGCACTCGATATTAGCTTAATTTTTGTTCTTGTCTTGTTTTGAACCTACGGAATGGCTATTGAAATGAAATTGTGTTATGGATAACCTTGGGTTTGATTGAGTAAGGATGAAGCCATAAATGGCTGGAAAATAGGAAAATACAAAGGGCATGCTGCCCAAATTTTCGCTCGAGGACTAAGTTTCTATTTGAACTGGTATACTTACGTTTGGTCTATGAAACCCTAGTTATTTTTGTCCACGGGTCCACATGTCCTCATTTCACTTTAAAGTCTTTTTGTACGTTCTACTCAATAATTGTCGAGTTTCTTTGATTGCACCTAATTGTTGTGCTAAATGATCTGTAATATTCTTTCTCGTTTAATTTAGGTTTTCTCGGTGACTGAGGATAATATCCGGAAGGATATTTTACCCGTTGTTTTGCATACATAGCTGAGTGTTTCTTGTTTGTTATATTCTCCATGACTTCATGACTTGTTCTTGTTGTTTGATGATGTGTTAAGTGTTTTCAATGATTTCCAAAACGAATTTTCTAGGCGATCGTGTACTTTATCGTGCTCGACCTAAGTGAAATGTGCAATTTTCAATGATTTAACGATTGAAACATTAGTTGCGCATGATGTACGCCTTTTGGCTGAATTGGGCCCTGCCCTTCGTTACCGATCGACTCGAGCCAGAAGCGGACTCGGTCGGGCAATATGGTGACCCTGGGTGAATTTGGTATACTCGAGTATTACCTTGTAGTCCGGCCACGTCCGGATGGGTGGAGTCCGGCCAACGTCCGGATGGGTGGAGTCCGGTCAACGTCCCGAAGGGGATGAATGAACGAACGAAGGCACGAAGGTTTTACTTTTCAAAAAGGAAATTTTCAAATAATTGGAGGAATAAGGGAAAATGTCAGGGGAACGAACGAACGAATGAATAGCTCCATGTGAGCTCGTATCCTTTTAATGAATGTGTTTCTATCGCTTTCCATTGTAAAAATTTCTTGAATTATTGATACTCCATGTTTAACGTATTGAATTGACTATCTGACTATGTGTTCGGAACCTCACTGAGCTTTTAGCTCACCCCTTTAGTTTTGTTTTCCTTAACAAGAAAGGCAAGCCAGGACGGGAGTTTTGGATCGACTAGCCTAGTCTAGTTCTTTTGTTATTCTTTGTAATGGTTCTCGCCCTAGTGCTTGGCACGGGCTGGACGTATGAAGGATGGAGAACCTTTATATATTCGATCTTTATACTCCCTTTTGGGATGACAATGTATATAAGTTCCGCTTTAAGTTTGGATTGCTGCCCTATTTATTCTTGTGATTTATTCCGATTTTAATTGAGGACTGTAGTGAACGACTGAGTCCCGACGAGAGTTGGGCAGGCGACCCGCCGAACCCTGGGGTACGCCCTAGGGGGAGGTGGGGCCGTCACAGAATGCACACTGGTCGGCCATACTGATCAGAAATTTCCAGGTTTGATTCCCTCATTTTAACCTAACTCTCACCCACTCAAATGAAATGATTTTTGGAAGATAATTTCCACACACATAATCTAACATATAGCAAGCATTTTTGCATCAATATACCCACAAATTTCGAAATTAAAAGAAGGGAAATGATCCAGCAAAAATCAAACAGCATGGCTCCTTCCTTCTCTTCGAATTTTCTCTCCAACTTTTAAACCCAAAACCAAGCTAGAAATCATTAAAACAACAACCAAGCAAACAAGAATCCTCAAGGTCACTACCTAAGAATCTTTCTCAAAATATCTACCTAAAGTCAAGGTCCATGGAACCCATCAACAACCCAAGCTTAACTAGTTAAAAACTAAAACTACTAAAAACTAACCATAAGATGGAAGAAAAATGAGAGCTTTGAGAGTTACCTTTCCTTCAAGATTAGTAAGCAAACCCACAAGAAATCAAGCTCTAAACCATCAAGAATCTCTCCTCCTCCAAGTCCTCCACTAAGCTTTAGGATGGTCCAAGAGAATGAGCAAAGTTGGAGTAAGTTTTGGGGAGCAAAATGAAGAGGAAAAGAGGAAATTTTCTTGGCTAAATGAGAGAGAGGGAGAATCGGCCAAGAGGAAGAGAAAGGAAGAAGGCTTTGTGTGATTTTGGTGATGTGATTTGGAGGAAAGAAAGATGGGACATAAAGCTAACTTTTAGTGCAAAAAGTCAACACTTGAATAGTGGCCCATTAGTGCTCCTAATTGAGTTTAATCCATCTCACTCACTTCTAATCCCTCACTTAGCTTTTCTTAGTCTACAATTGGTCATCCTCAATTCTTCAAGAACACTGCACTCTCAGAGCAAATATTGCCTTGAATAACATGTATTCACTAATTTTCACAAATCAAGTGATCGAAAATTAACTTTAAGAGAAAACGTGTTAAAAATATAAAATGAGACAATGTACCATGCAAATGCAATTAAAATGAATGAAATAAATTAATTGGAGGAAATGAATAAATAAATAAATAAATAAACCAGTAAAATAAAATAAAAATGAATAATAAATAAATAAAATTCGGGTCCTCACAGGCGGTCCGCCAAATCCTTGGGTACGCCCTAGGGGGAAGTGGGGTCGTCACAGATTTTGGGTTGGTTTGGACTTAGGTTACATATAATTGCTTGAGTTCACTTGGGTGGTGGTGTATAAACTGAAATTTTGACAAAACCATGTGTAAAACAAGAGAAAAAGTAATGGTTTCTTCTAACATGCTTTCTAGTTGCATTTGTTCCACTTTAAACTCGAGGTTGGTTGTTTTTCTTCACTATTTTGCTGCTGGAAATTTCCAGCTATGAATTGGAATGAGGAACTCCTTGGTTACTCATGTCCCTTGGGTCCAAATGCTCTCTTTTCACTCCAAAACCATATTCTTTACCCTAATAGTTACTTGGATTTTCCTTGGTTCACCTAAGCTTTGGATGGTTGAACCATAATACTTTTATCTTGGTTGTTCTTAGGGTTTGTTGGTGATCAAGGGCATAACCCGAGGACGAACTTTTGACGTTGCTTAACTTGAACTAGTGAGTGTACCACTTGCATGACTTGTTGCTTAAACGATTTATTTGTGATTGAAGTATATGATTTGAATGAATGTGGCTTTAGTTTATCCTGGACTGGACGGGTGTGTACTTTATCGTACTCGTTTCCACTTGACTGTTTGATTGGTCTACTGTTTAATTGAAATCTGTTACTTGTGCATGAATTTGATGTCGTTTGGAGCCTAATATCCGACGACCTTACTGTGAAATTTGAGCTCAAATCTCATTGGTGGTTAATTGAATCGAGCCAGCAAGGGCTTGGTCGAGGTAGATTGACGAGCCATAAGAAAACTGTCATTGATTTACTGAATACTGGATACTTCTGTTAAATGGTATACTCCAGTATTACCACCATTGTTTCTGTTTGGTGTTCGGGACTGGTAAGAGATATGTTTGGTGGACAGAAATTGGTGTAAAGCGGGGATCTACGGTCAATGTTTTGTTTCATTAAACATTGACGGAGTGTCAACGGTGCTTGGATCAAGCTAATGCGACTGTGAATTTGGCTCCTGAGAGCCATATGTATCCTTTTACTTGAAGCACTCCATGTTAATTATGGTGTTTACTTATTTTTCTATTTGATGATTATATTTGATCGTTTAAAGTTCAAACTATGATTTTCCATTGCGTGACTCTGTGGTACCTCATTAGGTGAAAGCTCACTTTGTCATCTTTGTTTTCCATACAGGGGCGAAGTCTTGGGTACGTGATTTTGGGGAAGAGTTGAGCTAACTCTAGACTTTAGACATTTTTGTTTAAACTCCTCGGTATTAGTAAACCTTACATGTATTTGTATAAGATTGAATACTTTGGTTTGAACTTTAAGTTTGAATCATAAGTGACACTATTGTACATAGTTCTGCTGGGTTGATGATTGGAAGTTAACTGCGCGTGTTAGTACTTTCTATGAATTTTGGATTAGTTAGTCCTGGCGAGAGTTGGGCTGACAGTCCACTAACCTTTGGGGTACGCCCTAAGGGAAGGTGGGGCTATTACACAAATAAACTCCCCCTAAATACAAATCCATTTTACAAAGAAATATCATTTAATCTTCTCCACTTTTTGACATCATCAAAAAATAAATAAGTATAAAGGCACATTGTACATGAAGAAGAAATTTCAAGAAATTCTCCCTTTTTATTCAGGTTATGAGCTAAAAAATTTGGGGTTAACAAGATCAAGCAATTATATGTTCAAATTTATCATTATGAAAAACATATTCATATATAGGACATATATGAATAGAACTTCAAAACAATTAGATGTTCTAAATCCATGTGTTCTATTCTCACAAGAGTACAAACTAGAATACACATCAAGCATTCAAATATCACCTATTTGTCTCATACACAATCTGAGGTAAGAAAAAGTTAAGTTTTGAAAGCATACCTCAATATCATTCCATGTACTTATATTAGTTATCATTCTCATTGTCCAAGGTAGATGCATGATTTACCTTTTTTTCATACTTTTTAAGCTTTCAAGCTTCTTGTTCTTTTGACTCCAAGTGACATTTTGTATCATCTTTAAAGTTTGACTCGAATCAATTTCTTCTTGAGTACCTACACAAGAGAACTCACTTTTGATTCCCACATATTCTTGGGCCCATAAGGGTTAGTTGTATCGTTCAATACCCAAATAGCTTTCATTTGCAAATTCACATTTCTTTTCATATAACACTCTCTTTTCATCTAGCCATGTTGGCAACAATAATCACATATAATATGAGTATTTCTCACATGAGAGGATCTAACAGAGCATAATCCATCATTTCTATAGGTAGTAAAATTTTTATTAATCAAAATATTCCTAATTTTCTTTTCCAAAACACCTCGTTTTTCTTTTTTTAAAAAATCACCAAAATCATTGATTCTTTTTCTCTATAGGGTTTGATATTCTTTAATCTTTTCATAAAACTTTGTTTTCTCATCCAATTTCTTTTTCAAATCACTTTGATTGCAAACAATATCATCTTTAAACTTTTTTAAATCATCATTTTCCTTCTTCAACATTTTGTTTTCTTGAAAAAAATTTAAATTTTTCTTTAACAAAACATTGGTCGTGATTTTCAAATCCTTTTTTTTTTTTGCATAAGACTCTTTCAAACCATCATACAATTTAACCACAAATGCCTCAATATTATCATCATTTTCATCATCAGAAGAATAGTTAGAAGATATCTCATCATCCCTAATGGCCACAAATGCCATTTGATCCTTTTCAGACTCTTCTTCAATCTCACCATCCGAATTGCAATCATTCCATGTGATTTGGAAGTTGTTGAAGTTTTGTATTCTATTTGCTTTTGTTTTGGTGGAATTTGAGAATTGGTTGTTGGTTGGTCCACCTCGTCTAAATTCTCTCTTATTATTGAACAGTTTCTTGATGGTTTTTGTCATAAGAGCTGCATCATTTACATCTTCACCATTAAGTGAAAGCTCATCCTCTTCTTGATAAACCTTGAGAGCTATGCTTTTCTCTTGACCCATGAATTTTCCTCCTCTTGTACTTTAGATTCAAGTTTCAATTCATAGGAAGTTTGAGAGTTTATAAGAGACTCAATAGACATAGAATTTAAACCCTTAGCCTCTTCTATGGCCGTCACTTCACTCTCCCAATCTTTGGATAAGGCATTCAAAATTTTTCTATTTTTCTCACTCAAAATATATTCTTTACCAAGCAATTCAAGATATTTTATAATGTCACTAAATCTACAATACATTTTATCAACATTCTCATGAGAATCCATTTTGAAAGATTCATATTTAGCACTAAGTAGATATTTCTTTTGTTCTCTAATATCTTGACTACCTTCATGCATTTCACGCAATTTATCCCAAATTTCTCTAGCCAATTTACAACCTTTAATTTTAGTAGATTCATTGGCATCTAAGTATTATACAAAATATTCATAGCTTTTGCATTCAAAGTAAGATTAATCTTATCTTGAACACTCAATTCATTCCTAGTTTTAGGTATATATCTACCCATATTTGCATCCAAAACAGTAGTTTCATAAGGACCTAGATTAACAATAAACCAAAGTTTAATATCAATAGATTGCAAGAAAACTTCCATTCTTTGTTTCCAACTACTAAAATGTGAGTCACTAAACATAGGTGGTCTAATAATGGATTGCCCCTATAAAAATAAAGCATTACAGGTTGTCATGTTTACTCCTAAACCGATTGAGTTTAATCTCTAAGAGACCGATTTCTGATACCAATTGTTAGGCCCAAAGACAACCTAAGAGGGGGGTGAATTAGGTTGTTCAAGAATCAAGCAAGCAATTGCAAATATTCACCCAACTGTAATTATCCAAAAATTAGCCTAAGCGATCACACACTCAAGCATTCAAAAAAGTAATAAAGATTAAGCAATTTAATCATATAATAGAATAAAAGATAAGAGAAAAATGCAAACCAAACAAACTCCCAAGTTTCTTCCAAACTTGGAGTTGAATCAATCAAGTAATTTCTTCAACTGATGGTGACACTAACCAACTTGTACAAGTGAATGCTCACTCCTTCGTCACCCTAAAATCCTTTAGTTGAGCCAAGGAGTTTTACAACTCTCCTAGTTAACACTCAACTAGCTACAATTGAAAGCTCACTCAACCAATTAAAAACTATTTATAAGTGAGGTGTAGACACCAAATTTTGATTTTTAGACTTATTTGATTCAATTTTAGGTTTTTATTTTATTTTGTTTATGTTTCGTGTCTCTCATTTTATTTTAATCGATTTAAGAGCATTTTACACTAAATTTTAGAAAAAAAGAAAAGGAAAAAAGAAAACCGAGCTCATGCACCCTGAGATGCACACGATCCAAGCCTTTCCTCAATTTCATCCGCAAAAACGCATCTGCAAAATTCCAGTTCCATTTTTTTCACTCATTTTTCTCCTCCGTCTGATCATTCCAACAACAAACCACTTGGCTTGATCCAAGGTTTATCAAAAAACCATGAGGATCTAAGGTTGTAAATAATGCAAAAGAATGGAGTTTATTCCTGTGCCTTAGATGCTAGGTTTCGGTGATAAGGTTCCATATAAAAAGCTGGGAAAGCTAAGGTTTCAAGGGGGACTAAGATAGAGGGCGATGGTGGAGAAAAAGAAAAACAACGGAGGGAGAAAGCAATAGAGAGCTTGGTGAGAGAGAGAGTGAATGAGAGAGCTGAGAGTAAGAGGAAAGCAACAAGAAAGAAAATCAGGGAAGATTGGGGGGGTCGGATGACGGCTGATGAAGAATAAGGAGAGCGGGCGGCTGGGCTGAGGGAGGAAAAGAAAAGGAAAAAGAAAGGAGCTAGGGAATCCTTGTGACGGCTGAGAGTCGGAGAGGGAAAACAGACGAGCAAGAAAGGCTATTGGAAACTAAGACAAGAAAAGTAAAAGAGGGAGCTTTGAGAGGATTTCGGGGCTGAGGAAAGTAGCTACTGGATAGGTTAGGAAGGAAAAGGAAGGGCTTCGGGTAGAGGAACTAAGGAAAGTTATGGGCTTTGGAGAAACTAAGCAAGAAACTGAGCTGACTCCACCACCATCACCTGTGGCTGTTCTCCGAGTGAAACCACTGCTCAACGGAATCAGAAAGATCACTGTAAGATTTCTTCTAGCCTTTTTCCTGTAGATAATTTCTGTTTGATAAATTATGACTCCGTGAGAATTGTGGGTTTGTTTGGTGTTTGATAAGTATGTACTGCTGTTGGTTTGAGTTTGTGAATATGGCCGAGAATTGAAGGGTCGTTTCTTGCGTTGGTTCATGGTATACTGCCCAAAGATGTTGCCTTTCTACATTAGATTCTCTTGGTCATGTGTTTGGGCAGTGATTCACGAGGGTTGTGTGGAGTCCAATGAGTGTCAAGTCATTGTTTACTTGCTACAATTTTGTCCATTTCGACATGGGGTAGGTTGCATGAGATATTTTGGCTGTCAAAGTTTTTCCATTCCAGATTTGCATGCTCGATGATCGTTGTTTGGGTGACTTTGTAGTTTAGTTTAATTGTTTGGAATGAGTCTAATGAAGCCCTGTGTATGCAAGAGGAGTTATGACTAGTTTTGATTGTTTATTTGAAGCCCTTTTACTTGCATTTTCATTGCCAAAGCTGTGTTTATAACCTTCTTGATAGAAATCATGCACATAAGTCATTGGTTTCCTTTCATGTGCATTTTCTGATTCACACTTTTGTTTTTCTGAAATTTGGATTGAAGTTTGGCAAATGGTCAGGTCATTTTTGCACTTTGGTACCCCAAAAGCGGGAGAATTCTTAGTTTATGATGAAAAAAAAAGGCATTCTACAATTGGGGCGGTTTCTGGGGGTTGTTCTACAAATTGGGTCTTCGGATTCCGCGAATGCGAGCTCACCGAGCGCGAAGATCCATTTCGAAAAAAAAAAAAGTGAGTCAAAGAAGCAGAACGGCTGTCGAACAGCAAAACAAAGAAAACAGAGCTGTCGAACAGCAAAACAAAGAAAACAGAGCTGGGTTCTGCACATCGAAGCATCCAAAGACCGGAGCTGGCCACCATTTGTCCTATTTTGTGCTGCCCAAACGCCGGACGGCAGAAATAGGAGGAGCGGCGCCACACGGCTGAGCGGCACCACCATCTCTGTTGTTCTGCTCCGCCGGAAGCCACGCCTCATTCTCTTTCTGCCTCGCAGAAGCAAGCCCTCCAGATTGCAGTCGGTTTTCAGAGCTTCTTCAACCACCAGATTGCCGACCCATTTGCGCCTTTGACCACCCACTGCCGCCCCATTGCCGACCCAACATTTGCTAGCATTGCCGTCCTATTGCGACTCTCAAACAGCATAAATATGAGCCTTTTCCATTTGCAATGCCTCACTTATAGCATTTTAAGTTTAATTAATACTTGAATACTTGAATCCGACGGCAAGTTCAGATTTGTTGTGAAATTTGGGTTTAAATTTGATGTGGGTTGTGCTTATTTTTGCAATTTTTGTGGTGGATTTGAGGATATACGTTACATTTTTTGAACTCTTGCAATTTTTCTGTTTCCAATTTGTTGCTGCACTATTTGCAGTTTCTGCAATTAGTTCAGAAAAAGCATGATCCGAGCCCGGATCCGACTCAACCCAGACGGATCTGACCTCAGATCCTTTGAGGATACGACCTCAGATCCATAGTTGTTCACTCAGATCCGAGGGCTCGTCTGATCATCTGTTGAGACGGATCGGAACCCTGTTGGATCCGAGGGATGCCAGAAATTATCCGGGCTCGGATCTGTTCGCGGACATAGCAGATCCTATGCTCTGTTTCTTTTCACTAACCTCGCATCTCAGTGACCTCGCATTTAAGAGATGCGAGGTAACTGACCACGCATTTCATAAATGCGAGGTCTGGTTTTGTTTTTGTTTTTTTTTTTTGGATTTCGTTGGTCGAAAATTCAAGGAGACTTCGCATTGAGCAAATGCGAACTCACGGAGCTCGCATTTGCTGAATGCGAAGACCCTTTGGACGGAATCCCATACTCAAAATGCCCTATTTGTAGAATTTTTTTAAAATGCATCATAATTTTTTTAAAAAAGTCTATTTTTTTTTGTGTTGAAAAAGATAAAACATAAAAAAAAAGAAAAAATGGGCAAGTTCCATTTAAAATAGAAAATGGGTTCTAATTAAGGGAATTAAACATGAGATGCAAATGAGAAACGAATTTCTCTAGGGTAGCTATGGGTAAATCGTACATTAGAGTTGTGTTCGTAGAGAAGATTTTAGAAAAATAAGGGCCTTGAACTAAAATGGAAAAATAAATTTTGCTAAAATCACAATATATGTTAGCGTGACCCAAAATTTGATGCCGAGCATTGAAGTTGTTTTGGATGCATTTCCGTTGCTTTAACAGTCTTAGCATGCCATTTAATTATTTTTTATATACATTTAGACACTATTGTCGTACTTTAACAAGTGTATATAAATATATTTGACAAATACTTATTTTTCACTAATGTAGTTATCAAATCCATTTACAATAATTAGTACTTTAATACGCCCTATATAATTTGAAATGATAATAATTACAATAATTAGTACTTTAATATGTCTTGTGTAATTTAAAATGATAATAATTAATCATCTCTGACTAGTTTAATGTACAAAATAATTGTCTAAAATGCTAAGCACATAGTAGACAAAGTCTCTAATACTCAATGTGGGGGCAAGGGTTATGTACCAAATTTGGGTGGCAAGTGCCCACTTTTTAGTTTTTGTTTTTAAAATCTATTTCGCAGCTGTTATTTTTGGTCGAAACACTATCTACATTGGACATTGTATGTTTTGCAATTGGAGTTTAGAAATTTTATTGACATTATGTAGTTTATAGATTGCAGTTTTTGAATTTCATGGATATTTGGATTGTTTGACAGGGAGTTTTAGCCCATTTATAGGGGGGACTCTGTCGAATTTTTTGTAGAGTTTTTTTTGTGAGGGCAACTGACTACTACAAATACATGTCGCAACTTCTATTTTTTTTAAATGATTTTTTGTTGTAAATTATTTCTTCATATAGGTACATACAAGGTTGGTGACACAAGTTTGGGAGGTTTAGAGGCTGAGGTTGGTACCTCTAAGATCCTGACCACAGAAGTTGGCTAGATTCGAATTTGATACAAGTCATTCGGTAATATATTTTATATTACAACTTTTGGATTTTTGACTTCGAATTGAAATAGTATGTTTTGTTAAACTTCTGGATGTAGAAGAGGGCGTTAGAACACGTTAACGGATTTATTTTAAGTCAAATCGATGGATTTAAAGTTAAATCTAATCTTGTAGTCTATATTTACAATATATGCATGTTGAGGTTAGGAAAATAACAGATAATGCTGTCAAGTGGCCTTTGGATATAGCCAAAAAAATCTTATTGTGTTGTTGATGAAAATAGCATACGTATATGAACATAGATCTTGTATAGCTATATGGATGTGGAGCCCAAAAATTGATTAAATATTCTTCCAAATCGCATGTCAATCGCTCTCTTTTGCAATTCGTAGGCAACTCATAGTTGTTAGGGTTCTAAATTATAGGGGACATTATATATTATACAGTGTGGTGTTGACCGATTACAACTTAATATAGACCATGTTTGTATCATTGGTACAGTGAGTTTTAGCCTACTTATAGGGGAGACCTTGTCAATTTTTTTTTTAAAATATCTTTGTCAGTTTTTGAATATTTATAGCAATTTCCGTAGGGGAGACTTTGCCGACATTTTTAAAAAGTTTTTGTAATCCTCGTTAACTAACTATTACTAATTGGGATGCAAATAACTTATATGAAATGGTTTGCATATTGAGCAGTTGTTGCTTCATATAGGTGCATACAAGGTTGGTGACACAAGCTTAGGAGGCGTAGAGACCTGGGTTGGGAAGTCCGTCGTCCAAACCACAGAAGTCCACCTTTCGAATTCAATACAAGCCATTCGGTATTAATTTTTAGTTTACAACTACATATTATGGACGTCGAAACAATGAAATAGTATAGTTTGTTAAAGCTCTTCCAAACCACGAAGGCGTTAATGAAATTAAATGGATTTATTTGAAGGCGAATTGATGGATTTAAAGTACTTTAATACGTCTTGTGCAATTTGAAATAATAGTAATTTGGATTGTTTGACAGGGAGTTTTAGCCCATTTATAGGGGAGACTCTGTCGAAATTTTTGTACTTCTTTCTTTGTGAGGGCAACTGACTATTAGGTAATTTATTTTATATTACAACTACCATTTCTTTGTGAGGGCTACATTCGGATTTGATACAAGTCATTAGGTAATTTATTTTATATTACAACTATTGGATCTTTGCCGTCAAATTGAAATAGTATAGTTTGTTAAATTTTCTTTCAGTAGAAAAGGGCGTTAGAATATGAAATACGGATTTATTTTAAGGCGAATTGATGGATTTAAAGTCAATGACCAACCTTGTAGTATTTTTTGTAATTGGCAAAATCTATAATGCTAAAAAAGTGGCAAAATCTGCTACAGGGAAAAACATTAATTTTGTAAGGTTCATTGCTAGAATATCACATCATTGTGAATGTGAATCTTGTTATGCGGTGTGAATGTGGAGCCCAAATATATATAACTTCCCGTACTTTTCTTATACTTGTACTTTGAAAATTATAGGGTCTCTTGACAATATGTAGTGTGGCAAATGTCATTACAACTTCATATAAACCCTGTTTGGATTGGTTGGCAGGGAGTTTTAGTCAATTTTTAGCGGAGACTCTGTCCAAATTTTCTAAAAATTTCATTGGGAGTTTTAGGCTATTCATATCGTCATTTATAGCATATTTCATACCTGTTTTCAATTTTTTCATAAACATCTGGATCGAAATTAGTTTATTTAATAGTGTCAATTTCGACCTAGAGTCCACCCTCTTTCATTTGTTTGGACTCTTGGACTACTAATTCTAATTTATTGTCCCCAAAATGGGGATTCATTTCACAGACATGTCTGTAGAAAGACCTCTGCGGGTAAACCTATACTGGGGAGGAGAAATACATTACGAGGGTGACTTTGTTTGTTATTTGCCTCGTACTTCTAACCGGACATTCACTTTGAGGCATAGAATTGGATACGGGGAGTTGGTTGACGGGATTTACCACTATATTGGGGTCGATAAAGGGATGTTCAAGCTGAAATTGTTTCTTCGTCAACCGTTGGAGAGTTCCAAATATACTGTTTCCGCAGTGGTGGATGATGAAACTCTTGATGTAATGTACGATCTTTGGATCGAAAGAGTTTCATACATGGCGGAGATTTATATTGAGAAGGAAGAAATCGTCCAAATGCCTGTAGTTAATAGCATATTCACTGGTCCAATAGGTAATGTTGGTCCAATGATGTCGCTTGTACATGCATTCATGGATCCAACAAAGTTTAACTTCGGTTCTAATTCAGTCGTTCCAGAGACTTCATCGGCATCTCACTATATGCATGATGATCGATCTATGGATTCATTAGAACCAAGGCTCACATCAGGGTCCATTGGTGCCCAGGAATATTTTCATGGCCTGGATTCGATTACAAGTTTTGGAGATCCAGGGCCATCATGCCATATTTCTCCACATGGGATCGAGTGTAACCCTGGTCAAGGTTGTCGCAGTTCAGCTGAAGATGATGTATATGCTAGTGGGCATGATAGGCTCCTTGCCTCTGAAGAAGATGATCCGGAAGAAGATGACCCGGAAGTTGATGCGGAAGAGGTTGTAGAGTCGGAGTCGCAAGATATGTCCAGTAGTGACTCGGATGATAAGCATGAAGGTGGAGGTTTAAGAGTAAATCTCGATACCCAACAACCCTTTGTTGGGTATCGGGTTGCCAACACAGAATGCGGAAATATCAGACATAATAGCACAGTGGCAGCTCTGCATATGTTTCAAGAGGAATGGCATTTTTCTCCGATCTTGGGAGCATAGATGATGATGATATAGAAGAGGAGGATGGATTGGAGCGTATTGTCACATTTAGTGAGGAGAATAATAATATACGTCTCCATATGAGATTTGAGAGTAAGCAGCAGCTCAGCGGGGCAGTTAGGATGTGGTCCATCAATCACAATAGGGAGTTCAGAGTTATTGAGAGTAAGAGTAACACGTGGTTTGCTAAATGCAAATCATCAATTGAAAGAACTCCTTCCACTTCATCGTATCCACCATGCGACTGGTGTGTTAGAGCCGTAAAGAAAAAGACTCATGGAATGTGGCAAATTACAAAATGGGTCAATGACCATAACTGCTTGGGCGACATGATTAGAAATAACAATACAAGCCTGACGGCTTCCGTTATTTCAAGGCACATACTCCGTAGCATTGAAGATGATCCTGGATTAAAGGTCAAGAACATACTAAGTTTTGTTAAAGAAAATTTGAAGGTTGATGTGTCTTACAAAAAAGCCTGGTATGCCAGACGTAAAGCAATTGAGCTTGTGTTTGGATCTTGGGAGGCGAATTTTGCCGAACTACCATAGTATCTCGATGCCCTGGTGCAATCCAATCCAGGCACCATGGTGGAGTGGTCACATCATTCGGATAGTTTGGATCGAATTAAGACTTTTAAGTATGTATTCTGGGCCTTTGGACCGGCTATTGAAGCATTCCACATGTGCAGGCCGGTTATATGTGTTGATGGCACTCATCTGCGTGGCGAATACAAGGGCAAACTCCTTGTTGCAGTCACTCAAGATGCGAACAACAAGATTCTGCCAATTTCTTATGCCATAGTTGATGAGGAGACGATTTCCAGTTGGTCGTGGTTCATGGAACAATTAAGATATAATGTGGCACTTGATCGACATCCTATCTGTGTCATCCCATCTGCTGTATGGAGACACGAGTCGTCGAGCGCATTGACCAGATCGAGAGGATGATGACCGAGCGACTCGACAGACATGATCACCGTCTTCGTGCGATCGAGGATCATTTCCATATCCGCTGGTCACCTACTCCGACGCCTCAGCAGGAGGAGGGGCATATTGGTACATCACAGGGTCCTCATGGAAATAAGGAGGCAGTAGACCCTCGTTCTGAGCAGCCATGAAGATCTTTAGCTGATTACATCTTTTGTTGCTATATTTTTCTTTTATTGTGTTCGGTTTAAACTTTGTAGTTTTCATATTGGATTCTCTTGTGCTACTCATGGTTTTTTGTACTCTTTTGTTTCATTGTGAACAGAATTTGGATGATCGTGAGGATTAATGGCTTCAAATTGAATCACCACTTATTTTGAGGGAAGTTTCAGTTTCTATTACCTTCTTCACAATGAGGACATTGTTAAATTTAAGTGTGGGGGAGGGATTACTTTATCTTATGGGGATTGTGTCTTGAAATGCATGATTTGAGTTGTCTATGGCTTAAAAATGTTGGAATTTTATTTGGAAATGTTGTATTGTGGTTAATTTTCTTGAAATTGAGGTTGTTGACAGGGAGTTTTGTCCATTTTTATGGGGAAACTCTGTAAAAAAATTTTAAAATATTTTCCAATATTTCAAGTTAATGGCCAAAATGTTCAATTCTGTGAAATTTGTGAGTGGATTAATGAGTGGATTAATGCATTAATTTTGTAAAATTGTGAAGGATATCGATATATGAAGTTCATGCACGAGCTGAAAGAAGTGTAAGGATTGTCCAGAGGATAAAGTACACAAGAAATTAAGAGCAAAAATGAAGGAAAAAGGAAAGAAGCGAAAAAACTGGAAATTTAATGGCACGGATCCGAGCTCGGATCCATGAGAGCAAAGAGAGATCCAATCCCTCGTCTGTACTTCTGGAGGAGTGTATCCAAAGTTAGAAGATCCGACCCCGGATCCATCATGGGAAGTCCTCGGATCCTAAAGATTCGAGCTCGGATCTATATTCAACCCTCGGATCCGAGGCTCGGATCTGTCTCTCTCTTCAGCAAGTGGCACAGCCGTTTTCCTTTACCTTTCTCACAACTTTTCTAGCTATTTTGAGGGACAGAAATCGGTGGCACATGCTTCTGCAACAAAAGAGAAGACCAAATGAGTTGTAGACAAAAGAAAACATCATATCTTTGGTTCAGCTACTGACTACATTAGAGATAGCACTCAGGGTTTGAGGCTTTTAGGATTCAGAGTTTTAGGGTTTTAGAGATCAAGATTTAGTGTTTTAGGAGAATAGCACTTTCGGGTTTAGGGTTGTAGGATTTTAGTTTGACAATAGTGTGCCTTGATTAGGACTTTAGATTTTTAATTAAAATAGTAATCCTATCGTGCCGCAAAAATATTTTTTAATGGATTTTAATAAACCCAACAACCTTGATTTAATGTTTTAGGGTTTACAAGGATTTGGTTTCTAAGATTTACGATTTAGTGTTTTACGGCTTTAGCACTTAGGGTTTTAGGATTTTTGCATGACAATAAATTTGCCTTGATTATCGCTTTATTTTTTTAATCAAAATAGTAATCCTGCCAATAATTGTAAAAGGTAAAACACGCAAGATTTAATCGCTAGATATTTGATTTAATTTTTTTTCTTTTCCTTTTCAACTACCAAACAAATAACATGCACTTCATAAAAATAACTTATATAATTTTTTTAAATAACATTGCGTTATGAAATTTCTAAAATTATAGTTGAAATTGTAACAGATATTAATGACTATTAACTATTAGATTCTTATAACTAATATTCATCGGTGTCAACAAATAAATACGATTCATTAATAACAAAGGAAAATTAGAATTTGATAAAAAAAATTTATTTGATAAAAAAGGAAAAAAAGTTAGTATTTTATTCATAAAATATAGTCAACACCTTACATGTTAACAATTTCATTCTATTTTTACATTGATATATGAAATAGAAAGAACTATGCATGTGTACTTTTTCCACCATTTAAATGTATTATAATAAAATAACGTATTTCCAACCGTACAATTACCAATTTTTTTTAATATAAAAGAAATATGATTTTTTTTAGAGCACATATTTGATGACTTTAGGCACGTGCAAGTTTTAAAATAAAAAAAATTTACAGATTTTTAAATAAGAAATATAAGATTTTAGTAGAGCTTTTACTACCGACAACATTTTAGTAAAGGCAAATTCTACAAAACAAACAACATTTACAGTTAATTTTACATTTTGGTGGGATCGTAAATTTCATTTAAAATTTTTTTTTCTAGCAAGTTTGAATTTAATTTTCTGAAAGTCATACTTATAAATGCGAAATCTAACAAAAAAATTAAATACAATTTTTGGAGGTCAAATTTATCAAATGCGAGCTATTTGAAAAATTTTATTTAGGAGCTCGCATTTAGCTCTTACTATTTTCTGGAAAAAATTCTCTAGCTCCCAAAAAAAAAGCAAAAAAATTTAAATTATACTTAGTGTGGGAGCTCCATTGAGCTCGCATTCCGCGAATGCGAGCTCTATTGCCCTCCGAAAAAAAAATTTTAAGGAATGCGATCGCCAACGCGAGATCTTTAAACATTTTGTTTTAATACAAAAAAATCTCTGCCTCCGAAAAAAAAAATAAGCACGAAACTTTTACTGGGCTCTGCTGAGCTCGCATTTCGCGAATGCGAGCTATGCTGAGCTCGCATTCTCCGAATACGAAGACCCCCCTACGGAATACCTCACCAAAATCACCCTTTTGTATAATTTTTTTAAAATTCATCACAAAATTGGAAATTTCTCCCCAAAAGCTTGTAGGACGTTTCCCCTTTCCCTTGTTTCATGTTTATGCTTTTTAGATACATTGAGTCATTCTCTGGTCACTGGTATGAGGAACCACAGGTTGCTGCAATAAGCTTGAAACAATCGACTTGATGCAGCAGCTTTTCTTCTCTTTTTGGATACTGAAGTTGGTAGTTGGTTTGATATCCTCGTTGTTGTTTGCTGTTTATTTGTGATAACATGAGCAATGTTTGTTTCAAGCTGTCCCTTGCGTGTTAATACTATATCTTCATGGTGAGTTCAGGTTTTGGTTCAAGATTGGGTTGCTTCCTTGAATGTTGTAGCTTAACGTTTTCAAACAAAGTAATAAGGTTTTTTGCTGCATTTTGGTTGTTGTTCTTGCTTTCTTGGACCTGGAACATTTTCGTTTGGGATAGTTAAGGGAAGATAACCATGCTTGAACATCGATCAATGGGTAAGTGAATATGTGTGTGAGTTTGGTGGATAAATGGTGAGTCTAATGCAATGTTTCAGCATTTAATCTAAGCGAGCTTGAAGCTGCAAAATTCGCAGCAAAACAAAAAGCCATTGCATTTTCTGTGCGGTTTTCTTTTCCATGGCTGCTCAATGAATCTTTACACTTAAATTGCATGTTTAATTTGGTGTTGAAGGGAAGAAATGGAAGGTTTGGTGCTGAGTTTGTGTATTTGGGTCTAAAAAAAAAAACACTTGAATCATGTTTGAATAATTGCTGGAAAAATAAACATCCAGGTTGCCGAACCATGTTTTGCATGTTTTTCCAGAACTTCACATGATATCTTTCTAGGTTTCTTGTTTGTTTGGATGGTGGTGATTATGTAGTTTGTGGCTTAGTTTAAAGCCGTGTATTCGGGTTTGAAATCTGCATTTTAAAACAAGGTGCAGCAGGTTTTGTTTCGGTTGTTGAAGCTTAATAGAAAGTGTTGCAGAAGTTTGCTTCCTTTCGTGGATTGCATGGGTTGCATGAAAAGCTTCCAATCATTGCATTTCAACCCCTTGCTTCTTGTCTAATTCTACTATGGCCCAAACAATTTGACAAATCAATCAAGTTGACCCCCTCAATTTTCTTTAGTTTTTTGCAATCAAGTCATTACTTGTTTTAATTTTACATGGGTTGTTCATCGTCCCTTAAACACCTTTGATTGATTCAATTTCATGCTTGTTCCCATTTCATGCGATTATTTCTTGATTAAAGTGATACTGTGACAGCCCCACCTCACCCTAAGGCGAACCAAAGGGTTCGGCGGACCGCCTGCCCAGCTCTCGCCGGGACTCAGTCGTTCAGTTTAGAGCGATCTAATACGTTCCGGAACATACAAACGCGTGTAAACAAGTCAAAATCACAAAATAAAAAAACGAAAACGGAGTCGGTTATGAATAGTAACCGCCCCGTCAAAATCCAACCAAACGTCAAGCAAATATTTACATCTCGAAATTAAGCATATACAACCCAAAGGGGCATACCAAAGTGACTCAAAAGTGGATACATGTACGGTTTGCCAAATTCAAAAGAGAAACGGACCCAAAAATACATTTAGGGTTTCAATCAATGAGCTATACAAAAGATATGTCCAACTGGCTCAATTCGGCAACCAATTGTCAAATCCAGTCCAAAAGTATTTATTTTCCTGTAAGGAAAACAAAAGGAACGGAAAGGGGTGAGCTTGCGCTGAATGAGGTACCAGACATATAGCAGTAAGAAACATGGAACTTCATATTCAATTAATCACATATGTGCATCAAATAAAGAAGTGAACAAACACCATAGACAGAAAGGATACGGGTGGCTCTCAGGAGCCAAATTCCCATTCGCTTCACCGAAACTTGATCGAAATAACAGTTGACACTCCGTCAACGTTACAGAAGTAACCAATACCGTAGACTCCACTTTCTTCGACTCCTTCCACCTCACATACCCCCACCGGGCCCGAAATCCAATCAGATCAGAATTGGTAATACTCGAGTATACCGGAATCAAGGGGTCTCAATACCCAAAGATCCCAAAACAGACTACCGTGGTTCGTTATCTAATCGACCAGACCCTTGCCGGCCCGACTCGAGTAACTGGCCACAGGTGTTGAGCTCAGAGGTCACAGAAAGGTCGTTGGATACAAGCTTCCAAACGACGTCAGAACAGATGCAGATCCAGATACAGATAACAGATACAGATACAGATAGCAGATTCAGATACGCGTTCAAAATTGGCATATGAACAGACAAGAGAACGAGTGTGATAAAGTACACCCTCGCCTCCCTTTTATCAAAACAGTATTTGGCTCCAACAGTCATAAATCAAGTATTTCAGATATTTAGATATTTCACATAACGGGTAGCAAGTAGTGGAACACTCACCGGGGTCAGTACAGATACCTCCCAAAAGAGAGCTTTAATCACCAAGAAACCCTAAAATAATCCAAGGAAAACAATTGAAGGTTCCACTTTCAAAAATCGAGTATATAGAATGCACATGTGAGGCTCGACTACCAGTCGTATGCCTCGCCAAATAATTACTAAAGCAAGGGTGCAAAACATGATTTTTTGGAAACGAAAAGGTAACATGAAGACCTAGGCTCAAACAACCCAAAAGCCCTTCGCTCAAATCACAAGTAAATCCAACTAGCCTTCAAGTAAAATTTCGGCAGCATATCCCTTGTGTTTACCTATTTTTCAGCCATCATGGCTTCATTATTTCCTCAAATCAGTCCCAACATCTCGTACAAAAATAATCTCATTCCCAAAAGCCGTTCACTAGGCTTAATGGCATTCAAGTACAAAATTTAGCTAGGAAATGACCGGATATGAAAGTCAAGCCCTAAACTATTCAAATAAACACAATAAGACTTGATTACAAATCATAAACCAATGCCAAATACTACCAAAATAGGGTTCCATAAGTATACATAGGCATTAGAGGAAACCAGACAAATCCGGAATTAGAGTTAAGCGTTAACCCGAAAAAAATAGTTTTTGATATCATTTTTCGGTTTTGGTACCAATGGCACTACGATTATCGGATGAAGGTGTATGACCCACCGTTTCGAAGCTAAGAGATAGGGATACAATATTACAGAAGGTCACTCAGCGCAGTTGTGACTGTAACTAGGCCAAAAATGCAAGATACTACACCAGAACCGCAAACACAGATTCACAGAACGCATTCTGGTTCAAACATCATAAGTCAACCTACCTAAGTCCAAATCTAGAAATTCCAAAGCCATATGAAATCTAAGAAACAGGGATACATTTCATCATAAGACCTCAACAACCAATTCGGAAGCATTCCTAACCAAAATAACCAATTACAGAAGCAATTCCCAAATTCGGGTAAAACCAGGGCAGCAAGGGTAATTCCGTCTTTTCTCAAGCTACACTACTCCGATTGATCTGAAATTTTTCAGGAACCTCTAAAATATCATTCCCTACAACTTTCATGTTTTAACCCAAGACCAATTCGGCCTCTAACTATGAGCAACAAAACCAGGCAGAATGTAGAACATTAAAACCCTAACTTTTCAATTTTCTTCCAAAACAGAAATTGCTTGCAATTAACCACTTTTTCCAACTTCTAGCTTCCTTACATAACATTTCCAATCATCATAAATGACCCCATAATCATATTCATATGAAAACAGAAAAATCCCCAAAAATTGTAAAACTTCATCAATTCAACCAAAAATCAAGATATAAACCATAAAATTGCATCTTATACTACCACTAATCATGGATTAAACATCATTAGAGGGAGGAGAGGGGTCCTTCTCAACTTACCTTAGCAAGACAAGAAAGAGAGCAACTAGTCCTCTTAGCTTTCCAAGTAACTCCACAAAACACCTCAAGACCACTTAGCAAAGAGATTTTATGGAATGATTTGGAGTTTTATTTGTTGGATTTGAAGATTGGAGCAAGATTATGAAGTAGGAAGTTGGAAGATTTTTTTCCTTCTTTGAGCAAGAGAATTCGGCCAAGAGGAAGAAGAAAATGGGGAATTTTTGGTAAGTTTTTGATTTATTTAGTCAAATGGTAAAACATGGAATAGTAGTCATACAAGTCAATCCAATAGGCAAGTGACACTTGTCACTTTATTTAATGCATGTCTATCATTTTGTTTCCTCTCACACCAATCCAAATAGCATCCTCTAATTATCTCTTAACACTCGATAAATTAGATCCAGTATCCAAAACTTAACCTAGTTGGCCGAATTTTTCCGAACTTTTCGCCCTAGCGGGTTCCACGTCCGGTATACGCTCTTAATTTCTCAAAACCTAACCGATACTAGAAAACTCATCCAAAAACTCTATTTACTCATAAAAATTATCTAGAAAATTTTCCGGATACAGAAAGTGCAGAAAACAAGCCATTAAATATAATAAAACCCTAAAATGGAAAAATTACGAGCTCTCACAGATACCTTGACCTTTCTTTTATTTTGGAGGATAAATAAGTGATTTCACTCCATTAGGACCCCAACTCAAGGGAGGTAACCTCTATCGTCCTGATTTTATTTGTCCTATGTGCTCTTATATGTTTTGTGTGAATATGCATGCTTTAATTCGCCTTTCATTTTTATTAATGGTTTAATTGCTTGTTTCGCTTTCCTTTTATTTCGCTTTCTTTAATTAGCAAGTCATTGGAGGGCATTTGAACCCCAATTTGTAATAGTTAGGATATTATTTTCCAAGTCTTCCCCCTTTAGATTGTAGTAGGCATCCCCTTTTGTAATAGATAGGGCTTGTGTGCTGTGTGTTTGTGTGTGCCTATATGTCTACATGTTTAATCGCTTTTCCTAGGATTCTGCATCTAGACAAGCATGCTTATGTGTTACGTGCTATGTGAAACTATGTGTTTTGCATGCCTACTTGCTTTTAGTATTATATCTGTTTATGTGGATGGAATGTACGTTACCGTGGCTAGTCCAATGCTAGTCATAGTCTTCCCTTCGAGCTCTTACAAGTCCAATTCTTGTGAGAAAGCGTTAGTAAAGGGCTAGTCCAATGCTAGACCCAATAGGGCCGTCCCTCGCTAGTACATACTCGCATGCCCTCACTACATTTTCATGCATTTTTCTTAGTATTGTTTTACATTTTTGCATGATCCTTTCCCCTTTCCCACATTCAACGTATGATCTTTAGGATTTTTGCATTTCATTCTAGTCATTAGGGTCATTTGCCTAATTAGTTTAGGGTGCCACCCTTCTGGTAAGGGGAATGGATGAGTTTGGCTACACATAGCCTTAGCACGCTCATTCTTTTTCTAACCAAAAGGAAAAGTAAAAGTCACAATTTAGGGTCTCCCGTACCCATCTTGCTTGCATTCCTCTAGGGTTCATGCATTTCATTCATCCACTATCATTTTGCACTCTCACTTCATATTCTATCCCTTTTCCCATATTTTTTCACTTCACACAACTCTTATTTTACACATTTTTCACTCTACCACTTGCACTTTATATACTACTACTGAGCACACATGCACTTCACACTATCACTTTACATACCTCACCTTGCACACCCATTTACACACTCCCACTTACACACTATTATCTTTTATATTTTGCTCACTTCATACAAGCTCATGTTTTCACATTGCATACATTCATTTCATTCATTTTTTCTTCATTAGCATTACTCGTGACCTTTTAGAGGGCTTATCCTTGGCTATCACAACTCATGTGATCTAGTCCGATCGAGCCTCTAAGAGATATTTGTCCCTTTCGATTCATCATTAGATTTAGGATTGCATCCATGTTAGTCACATCCAAATGCGATACATCTTTGGCTAGAAATTAGGAAAATCATGACTAACTCATGCAACTAGCTTAGGCTAGGTTGAGAGGGTGCCTTAGACATTGTCTTTGCCTTCCCTCTCTTCAACCGCGACCCCCGAACCATTTTCTCTGATTTATCATAGATTTTGGAGTCAATCTAAAGAGGTTTTTTTTTACATTTTTAAATTCACATTTTTTGGGTGACTTGGTACACCCTAACTCGATACCAAGTGGCGACTCCTACACTCTTATCAAAACCTTTTTAGATTACTATTTTGGCCAAACCGTCGCATTTCAAAGTCCCATGGCCTTTTTCTTTTTCACACACATCACTATTTTTCAAACCATATCTCACTCACTTATCATTCTTATTTTATTATAAAAATGGGGCACGACAGCTTGGCGACTCCACTGGGGACTTCCTAAGTGGGTCCGAGCACTTGATTTAGTTATTCTTATCCTTTTCTACCCTTTTCATGTATTACATTTGGATGTTTAGGGTTGCATTTTTCCTTTTTTTTTAGGATTTTTGCATTTCGCGCGTATCAACTCACTCCCTCACCCATTTGCGTACGATTGATTTGATGGATGAATGGTTTATTTATGTTATCTCGCGCTTTGCATTGCATTTGGGTCGGGGGATATTACCCTAGAGCCTCGCGTTGGTTCTCGATCCCTCCCCTCCGAACCGAGCACTAGCATACCTGCATATGCTTTACTTTTTATCCCGCATTTATTTTTTCTTTTAGTGGCTTGTCACGCCACTCCACCCTATTAGGATTAGGCGACCCACTTGGACGTGTGATCGCAACACGACGTGTGCGTAGCATGATCCAAGGGGTCACTCAATCTTCCGCTTTAAACTTTGGGTTAATAACCTTTAGCTTTTAGTCGAAGGTTGAGGATTTTTGATAGATTCACTCAGACATGTAGCCGTGACACGACGTGTGTGTAGCAGTGTCTGGGAAATCGCTCGAGCCACCGGCAAAGAACCTTGGGATTGATGACCTTTGGTTTCCAAGTCTGAAGGCTCGGGGACCTCAAACCTATCGAGTCTAGATGCATTAGTGAGCCAATACCTCATACATCCATGGTAGTTTGCCTAGGGTAGAGTCTGCCTTACCTTATTAGAGACACCATTCACGAGGGGAGGGATCCAACCCCTCTATTCCTTTTTTATTACTTTATCTCTTTGCTACAATGTGTTATGTGTATTTATCTGATTGAACTAACTTTTCTTGGTTCTTGTTTCCATTGCATTCATGAGCCCTAGGAAATAAGAGTCCTGGCATGGTACTCTGTAGGAGCCTACCCTATTTGACGTGACACGTTTAAATTCAATGCTTCGCATTTGCAGCATGAATACATTTCATTTTAGGCTCACCCCGACATACAAAAAAGGGTTCCTTTAGGTCACGTTTCATTTGGGTACTGCATATTTATTCGCTTTGATAAATTAGCATCATGCATGAGCCATAAAGGGAATGCCATTTAGGGGATCCCACTTTAGAAATAAACCACCTGGTGTCTCGGATATATAATCCAATGAGACTCGCACGTTTATATTTCCTGTACCATCCAAAGGGGTAGTGCACGAGGTAAGGTAGGATCCGATTCCTTCTGCAATAATGACATTGAGAACAAAGCAACTGTTGCACATTAGAATATGAACATCTAACAATCATTTTTGGCCATTTATCAAAAACTGGTAAAAATCCCTTGCGTAAAGGACATTAATTTGAAGAAATTTACAAATGGTCCTTCTTTGTTGAGACGATAAACATATTGAGGCCAAATCTTGATTTTAGAAGACTCATAGACTAATGTATCGCAATGATTTTTTGAAACTACCAATAGGTAGACAATTCAATAAACCATCATTTCCATTCAATTCATTTGATCAAATTATCCATCAAATTCATCCAATTTATTTGGTCAATTCATTCATTTTAGGACAATATAGTCAATTTTGAATAAATCATCCATTTCATTCTTTTGACCAGTTTACCATTTTTAGGGCAATCCGGTCAATTTTGAATAAATTTCATCCAATTTATTTGACTAGTTTACCCTTTTTAGGGTAATCCGATCAATTTTAAATAAATTGTCAATTTCATTCAACCTATTTGACCAATTAGGGTTTCAATGTCGAATTTCAAATTGGTAAACCTAGTCGATTTTGAGAAAACCATCCATTGCATCTAGCCATTTGGTCGGTTGGGGTTTTGACCCATGCTTCACTGAGAAAATTTGTCAACGAATTTCAATCTCTCTGATAGGAAGTTCGTCAAGGTCAAACCGGTGCGTTTTTGCAAATTCCTGTATCGATCGAAGTGATCAATCCATTCGGTCGTTGCCCTCATTTTGACAAATGTCTCGTCACTCCAATTGACCAAATTTTTCAAATTATTTTTCACTCAATAAGTTGATCGGATCCATCAGGTATTGTATAGTGCCTGCTCTGGAGGATTGCATTTTTCATGCTAGGCCTACCCTTGGTATAAAAGGGCTCCCCCATAGGACATGCATGCCGATTTTTTTGTCTTGCTTACTAACTCGGGGTATTTTTCTTTTTATTTTCTCCCCTCCCCTGCATTCATAAAAATGTTTCAATAAGGTGAAAATATTTTTCTATATCTGATAACGATTTTTATCTAATAAATCCTGAAAATTACAAGTATTACTTGATTCTTGGGCAGGCCCTACAATGTAAATTTGAAAATTCATCTGAAAGCGCTCGTGTAAAACATTTAAGAGGTTTCATTGCTCAAAGGAAAAAGGGGGCTATTAAGAGAGAAAAGTGTGTATACATGTGCAAAGGAGTTCTTTAGAATTTTTCTCAAATGTATTGCTTTTAAAATTTTTCAAACATTGGCAATAATGAAGCTTTTATTCAGACATTTATTTGTTTTGTATATACTCGTGTACATTTCATTCTTTATTGAGCTCATTAAGAGATTTCACGACGAATTTTAAGAAATAAGCTCAAATTGAGATATTTCATGTAAGGACTTACAAATTCCTTACATATTTCTTGAAAATTTCCTTTTATTTGAAAATTATTTGAAAATTATTATTCTACACCATATTGCTACTTAATCACCCTAGAAAAAAAAAAGTTCCAATGATCATAGGAAATTAGGGTTTTCCTTTCCGATTTCAATTCGAAGTGAAATAGGGTTTTTCGTGTATCCGTCGTGTAATTATTCGGTACGGAGCGAGGATCAAATTTGGAGTGAGTGACTTTTGGGTGAGAAATAATATGTGATTAGAAGAAATGATAAAAAGTTAGTGAATAGGAAGTAAAAAAACCTAGTACGTGTGATTTAAGGAAAAACGGTGTGAACCGACGTGAACCGTGCACTACCGATTGAACACACCGCTTGACCACCACTTTCTTACCATACAAGCTCATTAATATTTGAGCAAAATATCCTCTCATTTTCCAGCTAGCTTTGACCGAATTTTAGGGCTAAAAATGCAAGAAAGAAAAAGAAAATTTTGGTTGGTATTAGTGGTGACAAGTGTCACTCAACCATGGCTACTTAAACAAGCCAAAATTCGAACCTTCTTATCCTTCATTTTACTCCATTTCCCTCCATTTTTCTGCTGCTTGGCCGAGACAAGAGAGGAGAGAAAGAGAGTAAGAAACAAACTTCCTTCTTCTTGAGTTGAGCCATCCAAGTGAGGAATTAAAATTCTAAACCGATTAAAGTGTGAGTTGTGAGCTTGAGAAGCTAGGGGAACCAAGAATTCCAAGAGGAGGTGAAGTATTACTCTTGCAAGCTTCATTTGTTGAGGTATAAGGCTAAACCATGGCTTTGGTTCTTTTATTTTGGTTTAAGTTGTTGTATAATTCATGTTGTGGTTGGATTAGTAGTGATACAAGTTGTTATGATGATTTAAAGGTGATGTGTGTGAGTTAGGGTTTGAGGTATTTGCTGCCTATACTTGCTATATGGATGATATATGTTGTATCCAAGCTTATATAAGTGGTTGTATTGATGATTGGAGCAAGAAATCAAGAAAGGTTGCATTGAATCCCAAAATTTCAAGATTTCTGGAAAATTATAGCCCTATTCTGTCCGGTTTTATTACATCATGTTAGAGGCCGAATTAGGCTTAGTATAAAACATGAAAGTTGTATATAATGATATTTTATAGGTGTCTAAAAAATTTCAGCTCAATCGGAGCAATGTATCCTGTGGAAAGACCAAAATACCCTCGCTGCCCTAGGATATTTCCAGTGATCCGTTTTGGACAGTTCATCCAATTGACTGTGGTTATTCACTATGTTCCGTGCAGATTTAGCCATTTTCCAAAACAAGAAAGTTTTAGTACTCTGTCTTAGCTTTTAAACGCCTTAAAGAATGCCTTAAACGGACTTTGGTAGCCTGAGATATGACCATTTAAATGTAGTATGGTTACTTAGCCGATTAGTTGGAACCTGGTTCTGTGAACTGGGAATTTGATTAGGTTACACTGGAAATTAGACCAAGTGATCTTCATGAAAGTTGTAGGGCTTCATCTTAGCTTCTAAATGGTATAAGTTGCACACCAATCCGATAAGCGTAGCCTCGGATGTGTCCTTTCCGCAAAACCCTATCAAATCTGTGTTTTACTAAAGCTCATTTCTGCACTTGTTGTTCACTTGAATTTTTGTACTTATATGACTTTGAGCCTATGGAATGGCTATTGAAATGAGATGATATTGTGTGTGACTTTGGGATTGATTGAGGAAAACAATGAAGCCATAAATGGCCGGAAAAATAAGTAAATACAAAGGGCGTGCTGCCCAAATTTTCGCTCGAGGGCTAAGTTTCTATTTGAACTTGTATACTTTTGTTTGGCCAATACCATGACCAGTTTTCCATTTTAAAACATGATACCTCTTTAGTTTAACACTTCAAATGCTACTTACTCCTTCCCAAAATATAGAGGTATGATTTAGGGTTTTCTCGGCCACAAGTGAACCACTTTTAAGTGAGGTTTTAAGGGTGAACGTAAGGTAGTATTGTCCTCCTTTTCACATGATTTTATCGTGACGTTTAGTCTATACTAGCTGCTTTGGTATGAGTTGATTTTGAACTATATAAACGATTCGAAAACAATATTTTTAGCCTATCTCGTTGGAGTCCGAGTTGTCTTTGGTCCAAGTGTTTTCCGCCGGACATTTTATAACCCGCTTGAGTTAGTTTTGTGTTTGGGTTATGAAACCCTAGTTATTTTCGTCCTCCGATCCAAATATCCCCTTTTCACTATAAAGGCGTCTTTATACGTTTTACTTATCATTTGCCAGTTTTTCTTTGATTTCACTTACTTGTTTGTGCTAGATAGACTGTAATATTCTTTCTCATTTACTCTTAGGTTTTCTCGGTGATTGAGGTAATATCCGGAAGGATATTTGCACGTTATTTTACGTAAATAGGTGAGTGTTCCTTGTTTGTTATATTTCCTTGATTTATTGGCTTGTTATTATTGATTGATAATGTGTTAAGTGCTTTCAATCATTGTTAAAACGAGATTTCTAGGCGAGTGTGTACTTTATCGCACTCGACCTAAATAAATGTGAAATTTTCAATGATTAATGATTAAATGCTAGTTGCGCATGAATGTAAGCCGTTTGGCTGAACTGGGCCCTGCCCTTCGTTACCGATCGACTCGAGCCAGAAGCGGACTCGGTCGGGCGATATGGTGACCCTGGGTGTGAACGTTTGGTATACTCGAGTATTACCTTGAAGTCTGGTGGAGCCCGGCCAATGTTTGGGTAGGGGGTGAATGAAATGAACGAACGAACGAGGGTTTTACTTACAAAAATGCATTTTCAAGTGAATGGAGGAATAAGGGGAATGTCAGGAAAACGAACGAATGAACAAACGAATGAACAAATGGCTCCTTGTGAGCCTGTATCCTTTTAATGTATGTGTTATTATCGCTTTCCATTGTAAATGCTACTTGAATTATTGAAATTCTATATTTAATGTTTTGGATGGATTGCTGCTTATGTGTTCGGAACCTCACTAAGCTTTTAGCTCATCCCTTTAGTTTTGTTTTCCTTAACAGGGGAAGGCGAGCAAGGATGAGAGCTCTTTGTAGACTAGCTTGGTCTAGTTCTTTGGTTTTGTAATGGTTCTCGCCCTAGTGCTTGGCACGGGCAAGTTGTATGGTGAATTGAGAACCTTTGTATATTCGACGGTTGTACTTCCTTCTGAGATAACAATGTATATAATTTTTTTTAAGTTTTGGATCCTTGTTTTGCTCTTTCTTGTGGTTTTATTTCTGATTTGCTTGAGTGAACGACTGAGTCCCGGCGAGAGCTGGGCAGGCGGTTCGCCGAACCCTTTGGTTCGCCTTAGGGGGAGGTGGGGCTGTCACATTTCAACCTCTTGCCTGAAAATTCGCACTAGATTGGGGATCTGAACTATACAATAAGAGTGTTCGAGATTAAAAGAGGACACTCAAACTGATTGGTCTGTCTCAAAAAATCCAATGCAATACCTTTTTTTTTTCCCTTCACTGAACAATTCTTATTTTGCCCATTTCTATGGACCCCCAAAAATCAGTCACATTGATTAACAAATTGCAAATTGGGACAATCTTTGCTTGGAAAAATGCCCACTGGTTTAACCAGATTCAATTCACATCTAAGTGAAAGCAAAAATGTATATCACTTCTTCTTTGTTTTGAAAATTTGGAATGATACTTTAGGCTTTCGTTTCTCTATCTATATAGACTTTATCATTTGCTCTCCCATTTGAGCTTTAAAAGAATAATTTCGTTTCAAATAAGGGCTTTAATGATCACTACCCTACATTGGGAAAATTTTCAAAAGGGAATGGGTTCTCAATGAGTTATTCTTTACTTTGGTTGTCATGAGGGGTAAGAATGATGCTTTGGCCATCGTTTCTACAACCTAAACACTGATTACCCCTTGCATCCTCATTTGAGCCAAAATAGGTGGTTCTTTTCGAATGCACTTATGATCGCACCCCACATTGAGGAAGGAGATTGGGGAATTTTGCAAAAAAAAAAAAAAGAAGAGGAACCGCAAAGGTTTCAATTTTGAAAAGAAAAGAAAAGAAAAGAGAAAAAGGAAGAGTTTTGTCCGACGAACTACTTATGGATGAACAAGAGTCTTCCTTTCCAATCAAACATTTTATCCCTAGTTATCCCTTTTGAACCTTCAGAATAAACTATTTCGTTTGGCAACCCCTGAGAATCGCAAACCCCACATTGGGGTAAATTGAGTTTTGGAAAAGAAGGAAAAAGAAAAACCCCAAATTGGGGCAAATTTAATTTTTGGAGGGCCGAAAGAAAAGAAAACCTCGGTGAATGAAACGACCGAAGGCCAGAAAAGAGAAGAAAGAAAAGAAAAGAAAAGAAGGAAAGTGAAAGGAAAAAGCCTCAATGGAGAATGAACTGGGGCAAGTTTTGATTTAACCCTAAAATAGGGTTGGCGCAACGATGCGATCTCAGATTATTTAAACCACTTTTGAAATTTGCCTTCAAATCTTAACTTTTCTAAACACCCCACCAGACCCCATTACAGAAGTCGGAAGTCCTGACTTCTGTTCTTTGCAATGACCCTGTCAAGAAAATTTCTGATGCCAGAAAATTTTAACTGTATTTCTGAATTGCTTGGGTATGGGGTTGACACTACTCACCATGTGAAAATCCACCAGGTCGAGAAAAAGAGAAAAGAAGCAAAAAGCAATGCAAGAAAAGTAAATGCAAGAAAGAAACAAAATTTTCGACGCTGAAGTCCCTGGTGAATGATGAGAAAAATGCAAACAAAGTCTGAGATCTTTGAGTACGAAATGAGAGTAATTTTGAGAAAAATGCGATCTTCGATGCAATACCCTCGAATTTTTTTTTCTTTAACTATCGTTTTCCAGCCGCATTACAAGCTCATAAAGTCCATCGATAACTTATCCCTCATGACAACTCAAAGCAAGGGTTACGCTCCTAAGAAATCTACCTGTCACTCATGATCATAAGGTTATGACCTGTTTCCGCATGTTTTGGTATCGTTTCTACCCCTCTGTTGCAAGCTTACGAAGCTTATGTGTTAACTAAGTTTTCTTAAGAAATAAGGGTGACAAACTATTTGCTTTCACTAAGATGTGATATTGAATGGGCACAAAAATGAGACAAATCTTGACCTCCCATTTCCTTTAGCCACTTCCAAATCAGAAATAACGCCCATTTGATTGGTCCTGAAAGATGAGCCAACAAGAAGTGGTGACCCGTTACCCTAAGCACCGATGCTAAAAGTGAGGAAGAAATCTTCTTGAAATTGGTGTTACTCTGAGGGATTCATCATGAAATTTCTACATAAGTTCAAACTCGACGTTTAAATTTTTTCACATTGTATATATGATTATTTTCTAAATTTTAGAAAGTGCGGTTTCTCTTTGTTCAAATAAATGGGGAATCATCTGAACAAATTTTTACAATCAAAGAAGCCCACACTGGGGTAAATTTTTATTTGTGAGATTTCGCGAAATAAGCCCACATTGGGGCAAATTTTTGTAACACATTTGAGGATTTCGCCCAAGAGTCAAGTAATCTACTTGTGATTTCAATAACACTGCTTTTTCATGAGGAATAGTTGCATGTTGTACTTTGGTAAGCCCCCATGTGCAGGTGTTTATAACTGAAAATTGATGAAGAAGCGCGAGAGTGGCTACTTATGAACTTCACCCTTGGCACAAAGAAGTGTCACAAGATTCCCAAGGTCTTCAAAATATCAGTATGGAGGAGATTAGGTGGGCTAAAGCAGCAAATCGACTTGTTGACAAGGTCGAAGATGATGTGAGATTGATGATGGATCACTGATGTTTAACACCAAAAGAAGGCTTGTCTTGACAGCACAGCTTATGCAAAAAAATTACTTCGTCTTCCACCAACAGCAATACTGTCTGTGGATGCTAATTTAGGATATGAGAGTGTGGGTTATTCAGATTAGCATTAGGTGATAACATCAGGAAGCATTAAAGATCAGCTTCTGTTGAAAGTCATGGATGATTTCACAACAAGAGCAAGAAAGCTTGGAGATGAATTTTTGCGGTTGGACAAAAGAGTATCAGTTTTGGACCTGGTAATGGAATGTCAAAGTCTAGAGAAGTTTTCAGTGATCAATCGTTTTGATAAATTCCATGATCAAAGATAGATTCGGGTATTCATCCCACTGACCGAATCAAAAGAGCATTTGGATCTGTTCATCCCTGGAAAAGTACGATGAAACAACGAACAGTTGACCATCTTGATTCCAGATAGAGAGGTTTTATCTCAATGGAATGTCAGAAATCGAAAGTCTCAACGTGGCTTGATGTCAAAACAGCTTGCCGAACAAAAATGGACATCACGGATGATGAGATTTGGAAAAGTCACATGAAGACTTATGTTTACACGATTTTCGAAGAAAAGTTTCAAGTGAAAATGACAACACATCACACTGGGGCAAATTTTTGGATAATTTTCCAAGCTTCACAATATGGCAAAATGCATACTTGAAAATTTCATGCATGAATGAAAACAATCACATCTTGCGCTGGAATCGGTATCAAAAAGAGTTCTCCAGTGAGCAAAGGCGAATCGAAAATGTTGCGAGCAAGTTTGATCAAAAGGTGCAACAACATGGCAATGCAGAATCAACTATTGGTTCAAATGCAAAAACCTAATTCCTATTGGGGGCAAAAGTTTGGGCTAGTTTTAGGTGAGTATATTGGAATGTACTATTTTAAATTTCTTTTGCACCGCCACTAGCCGTTGGGTCAGTCCCACTAGTGACATTTCATTTGCACTGCCACTAGCCGTTGGGTCAGTGGTCGGTGGGTCAATCCCACAGTGAGCATTTCTTGCACCGCCACTAGCCGTTGGGTCAGTCCCACTAGTGAGCATTTCTTTTGCACCGCCACTAGGCGTTGGATCAATCCCACTAGTGAGCATTTCATTTGCACCGCCACTAGCCGTTAGGTCAGTCCCACTAGTGAGCACTTCCTTTGCATCGCCACTAGCCGTTGGGTCAGTCCCACTAGTGAGCATTTCTTTTACATCGCCGTTGGGTCAGTCCCACTAGTGAGCATTTCCTTTGCACCGCCACTAGCCGTTGGGTCAGTCCACTAGTGGCACCGCCACTAGCCGTTGGGTCAGTCCCACTAGTGAGCATTTCTTTTGCACCGCCACTAGCCGTTGGGTCAGTCCTACTAGTGAGCATTCCTTTTGCACCGCCACTAGCCGTTGGGTCAGTCCCACTAGTGAGCATTTCTTTTGCACCGCCACTAGCCGTTGGGTCAGTCCCACTAGTGAGCATTTCATTTTCGCTACCACTAAACATGGGTCAGTCCCACTAGTGTGCGTTTCATGATTTAAATTTTGTTCGAGTCAGTCCCATGATTTAAAAGTTTGTTCGGGTCAGTCCCATGATTTCCAAATTTGATAATTCGAGTCAGTCCCATTTTTAAATTTTTGTTCGGGTCAGTCCCGTTTTAAATGTCCTGTTCGGGTCAGTCCCGTTTTAAATTTCTCGTTTGGGTCAGTCCTATTTTAAATTTCTGGTTCGGGTCAGTCCCGTTTTAAATTTTTCCCCTGGTCAGTCCCATTTTTGAAAGTTTTGTTAAAGAGGTCGTCCTCATTTCAAAAGCTCCAGTTGTTCGAGTCGTTCGTAGCCAAATAACACAGGTAAGTATTTGGTGTCTACTTCTTTGTCTCAAGTTTTTCCAAAACTCAGACAAAGAGGGGCAAACTGCAGACACCAAATTTCGATTTTTAAACTTATTTGATTTAATTTTAGATTTTTATTTTATTTAATTTTATTTTGTTTATGTTTCGTGTCTCTCATTTTATTTTAATCGATTTAAGAGCATTTTACACTAAATTTTAGAAAAAAAAGAAAATGAAAAAAGAAAACCAAGCTCATGCACCCTGAGATGCACACGATCCAAGCCTTTCCTCAATTTCATCCGCAAAAACGCATCTGCAAAATTCCAGCTCCATTTTTTTCACTCATTTTTCTCCTCCGTCTGATCATTCCAACAACAAACCACTTGGCTTGATCCAAGGTTTATCAAAAAACCATGAGGATCTAAGGTTGTAAATAGTGCAAAAGAATGGAGTTTATTCCTGTGCCTTAGATGCTAGGTTTCGGTGATAAGGTTCCATATAAAAAGCTGGGAAAGCTAAGGTTTCAAGGGAGACTGAGATAGAGGGCGACAGCGGAGAAAAAGAAAAACAATGGAGGGAGAAAACAATAGAGAGCTTGGTGAGAGAGAGTGAACGAGAGAGTCGAGAGTAAGAGGAAAGCAACAAGAAAGAAAATAAGGGAAGATTGGGGGGGTCGGATGACGGCTGATGAAGAATAAGGAGAGTGGGCGGCTGGGCTGACGGAGGAAAAGAAAAGGAAAAAGAAAGGAGCTAGGGGATCCTTGTGACGGCTGAGAGTCGGAGAAGGAAAACAGACGAGCAAGAAAGGCTACTGGAAACTAAGACAAGAAAAGTAAAAGAGGGAGCTTTGAGAGGATTTCGGGGTTGAGGAAAGTAGCTACTGGATAGGTTAGGAAGGAAAAGGAAGGGCTTCGGGTAGAGGAACTAAGGAAAGTTACGGGCTTTGGAGAAACTAAGCAAGAAACTGAGCTGACTCCACCACCATCACCTGTGGCTGTTCTCCGAGTGAAACCACTGCTCAACGGAATCAGAAAGATCACTGTAAGATTTCTTCTAGCCTTTTTCCTGTAGATAATTTCTGTTTAATAAATTATGACGCCGTGAGAATTGTGGGTTTGTTTGGTGTTTGAGAAGTATGTGTTGTTGTTGGTTTGAGTTTGTGAATATGGCCGAGAATTGAAGGGTCGTTTCTTGCGTTGGTTCATGGTATACTGCCCAAAGATGCTGCCTTTCTACATTAGATTCTCTTGGTCATGTGTTTGGGCAGTGATTCACGAGGGTTGTGTGGAGTCCAATGATTGTCAAGTCATTGTTTACTTGCTGCAATTTTGTCCATTTCGACATGGGGTAGGTTGCATGAGATATTTTGGCTGTCAAAGTTTTTCCATTCCAGATTTGCATGCTCGATCATCGTTGTTTGGGTGACTTTGTAGTTTAGTTTAATTGTTTGGAATGAGTCTAGTGAAGCCCTGTGTATGCGAGAGGAGTTATGACTAGTTTTGATTGTTTATTTGAAGCCCTTTTACTTGCATTTTCATTGCCAAAGCTGTGTTTATAACCTTCTTGATGGAAATCAAGCACATAAGTCATTGGTTTCCTTTCATATGCATTTTCTGATTCACACTTTTGTTTTTCTGAAATTTGGATTGAAGTTTGGCAAATGGTCAGGTCGTTTTTGCACTTTGGTACCCCAAAAGCTCGTAGGACGTTTCCCCTTTCCCTTGTTTCATGTTCTTTCTTTTTAGATACATTGAGTCATTCTCTGGTCACTGGTATGAGGAACCACAGGTTGCTGCAATAAGCTTGAAACAATCGACTTGATGCAGCAGCTTTTCTTCTCTTTTTGAATACTGAAGTTGGTAGTTGGTTTGATATCCTCGTTGTTGTTTGCTGTTTATTTGTGATAACATGAGCAATGTTTGTTTCAAGCTGTCCCTTGCGTGTTAATACTATATCTTCATGGTGAGTTCAGGTTTTGGTTCAAGATTGGGTTGCTTCCTTGAATGTTGTAGCTACATTTTGGTTGTTGTTCTTGCTTTCTTGGACCTGGAACATTTTCGTTTGGGATAGTTAAGGGAAGATAACCATGCTTGAACATCGATCAATGGGTAAGTGAATATGTGTGTGAGTTTGGTGGATAAATGGTGAGTCTAATGCAATGTTTTGGCATTTAATCTAAGCGAGCTTGAAGCTGCAAAATTCGCAGCAAAACAAAAAGCCATTGCATTTTCTGTGTTGTTTTCTTTTCCATGGCTGCTCAATGAATCTTTACACTTAAATTGCATGTTTAATCTGGTGTTGAAGGGAAGAAATGGAAGGCTTGGTGCTGAGTTTGTGTGTTTGGGTCTAAAAAAAAAACACTTGAATCATGTTTGAATAATTGCTGGAAAAATAAACATCCAGGTTGCCGAACCATGTTTTGCATGTTTTTCTAGAACTTCGCATGATATCTTTCTAGGTTTCTTGTTTGTTTGGATGGTGGTGATTATGTAGTTTGTGGCTTAGTTTAAAGCCGTGTGTTCGGGTTTGAAATCTGCATTTGAAAACAAGGTGCAGCAGGTTTTGTTTCGGTTGTTGAAGCTTAATAGAAAGTGTTGCAGAAGTTTGCTTCCTTTCGTGGATTGCATGGGTTGCATGAAAAGCTTCCAATCATTGCATTTCAACCCCTTGCTTCTTGTCTAATTCTACTATGGCCCAAACAATTTGACAAATCAATCAAGTTGACCCCCTCAATTTTCTTTAGTTTTTTGCAATCAAGTCATTACTTGTTTTAATTTTACATGGGTTGTTCATCGTCCCTTAAACACCTTTGATTGATTCAATTTCATGCTTGTTCCCATTTCATGCGATTATTTCTTGATTAAAATGATACCTTGACCCTTTCATTTATTTTGGAGGATAAATAAGTGATTTCACTCCATTAGGGCCCCAACTCAATGGAGGTAACCTCTATCGTCCTGATTTTATTTGTCCTATGTGCTCCTATATGTTTTGTGTGAATATGCATGCTTTAATTCGCCTTTCATTTTTATTAATGGTTTAATTGCTTGTTTCGCTTTCCTTTTATTTCGCTTTCTTTAATTAGCAAGTCATTGGAGGGCATTTGAACCCCAATTTGTAATAGTTAGGATATTTTTTTCCAAGTCTTCCCCCTTTAGATTGTAGTAGGCATCCCCTTTTGTAATAGATAGGGCTTGTGTGCTATGTGTTTGTGTGTGCCTATATGCCTACATGTTTAATCGCTTTTCCTAGGATTCTGCATCTAGACAAGCATGCTTATGTGTTACGTGCTATGTGAAACTATGTGTTTTGCATGCCTACTTGCTTTTAGTATTATATCTGTTTATGTGGATGGAATGTACGTT
This sequence comes from Coffea eugenioides, assembly GCF_003713205.1. Classification (NCBI taxonomy): domain Eukaryota; kingdom Viridiplantae; phylum Streptophyta; class Magnoliopsida; order Gentianales; family Rubiaceae; genus Coffea; species Coffea eugenioides. Next base: position 17,167,545 of record NC_040045.1, on the reverse strand, counting down.
ACGTGGCTAGTCCAATGCTAGTCATGGTCTTCCCTTCGAGCTCTTACAAGTCCAATGCTTGTGAGAGAGCGTTAGTAAAGGGCTAGTCCAATGCTAGACCCAATAGGGCCGTCCCTCGTTAGTACATACTCGCATGCCCTCACTACATTTTCATGCATTTTTCTTAGTATTTTTTTACATTTTTGCATGATCCTTTCCCCTTTCCCACATTCAAAATATGATCTTTAGGATTTTTGCATTTCACTCTAGTCATTAGGGTCATTTGCCTGATTAGTTTAGGGTGCCACCCTTCTGGTAAGGAGAATGGACGAGTTTGGCTACACATAGCCTTAGCACGCTCATTCTTTTTCTAACCAAAAAGAAAAGTAAAAGTCACGATTTAGGGTCTCCCGTACCCATCTTGCTTGCATTCCTCTAGGGTTCATGCATTTCATTCATCCATTATCATTTTGCACTCTCACTTCATATTCTATCCCTTTTCCCATATTTTTTCACTTCACACAACTCTTATTTTGCACATTTTTCACTCTACCACTTGCACTTTATATACTACTACTGAGCACACATGCACTTCACACTATCACTTTACATACCTCACCTTGCACACCCATTTACACACTCCCACTTACACACTATTATCTTTTATATTTTGCTCACTTCATACAAGCTCATGTTTTCACATTGCATACGTTCATTTCATTCATTTTTTCGTCATTAGCATTACTCGTGACCTCTTAGAGGGCTTATCCTTGGCTATCACAACTCATGTGATCTAGTCCGATCGAGCCTCTAAGAGATATTTGTCCCTTTCGATTCATCATTAGATTTAGGATTGCATCCAGGTTAGTCACATCCAAATGCGATACATCTTCGGCTAGAAATTAGAAAAATCATGACTAAATCATGCAACTAACTTAGGTTAGGTTGAGAGGGTGCCTTAGACATTGTCTTTGCCTTCCCTCTCTTCAACCGCGACCCCCGAACCATTTTCTCTGATTTATCGTAGATTTTGGAGTCAATCTAAAAAGATTTTTTTACATTTTTAAATTCACATTTTTTAGGTGACTTGGTACACCCTAACTCGATACCAAGTGGCGACTCCTACACTCTTATCAAAACCTTTTTAGATTACTATTTTGGCCAAACCGTCGCATTTCAAAGTCCCATGGCCTTTTTCTTTTTCACACACATCACTATTTTTCAAACTATATCTCACTCACTTATCATACTTATTTTATTATAAAAATGGGGCGCGACATGAGGCTCGTCTTATCCAAGGTTTTACTACCCCTCAATGAGAAACCTCACAAACCCAACTTTCCCCACACCTACACAATATTCAAAATATATATCTACCTAAAAATCACTCTTGAAAGCTTGTATCTTATGTAGGCAAAAGTCTATCTTCTTCTCATATTTGGGTGTATTTATAGGTGGTGAAATTTTGTCCCAAAAGCATCTCCTACGGTCAAAACAATAACCGTTGGACCTGTCGAACATCCAATCTGCGACGCCCCCGCTTCTCCCTAAGGCGAACCAAAGGGTATCCGCGGGACGCCTACCCAACTCTCGTCAGGACTCAAGACAAATCCCATTCAAACTTAATGAAATACCAGCCGTCACGATGATATAAGTAAGAAAGGGAGGTCACTCCCATAACTAACAATCAAACTTACATCACGAGTACCAAAATACGTCAAGTATCCAATCCTTACATCAAGTTCTCAAAGGTTACATCAAATCCCAAAATATACAATAATCAAGAGTCTATCCCAGTACATTGAAAAACCCTAATACAAAAGTACATTCAAAAAGGGTTTCTCCGAGGTTCAGTCCAGATCCTTCCCTGTTAAGGAAAACAAATCTACAGGGTGAGCAAAACGCTCGTGAGGCCAAGAACACACATGCAGACACGTTGTTCAAGTAACAATCCCAATTTAACAAGTAGAGCAATAATATTGCAATAAATAACAACTCGAGCGAGAAAAGTAAACAGGAACAATTCAAGGATATAGTAGCTCTCAGGAGCTAATTTCCACTTGCTTTGCAAATTTCATTCGTATACCTTTCCGTGATGACTCTCCGTCAACCGAGTCGATATTTCCAATCCGTAGAACTCCACTTACTTCTCATGTCCGTCCACCTTACAAACCCCCACCGGGCCCGAACGACGATAAAGGCGCTACTGCACGAGTAGGCCAAGCAAGATTTCTTCAATAGATCAAGCTTATCATGTTATTCGCATGGCTCACCGAGGTTCCCAACCAATCCCATGCCGGCTCGAGTCCCAAGGTCGACCTATGAGTTTGGGCGTCCCCCATGTACATTTGAGAGTCGAGGAGATTCACTCCAACGACGTATGTAGCCATAGCATACAATTTCATTTCATTCAAGCATTTAATCATTTCATTCCATTCAATCAAGTCATTAATAATTCATTCATTTCATGTCAATCATGAGTCATTCATTTCAAATAAGAACGAGTGCGGTAAAGTACACACTCGCCTCCATTTTCAAAATTTCCAATCAATTATAGCAATTAAGCATGTATCAAGTATTCATACACTTGACACTCACCGAGTGATTCAAGTAGCAAGTACAAGCGATTGATTAGGCGTCTCCCGTGAGATCCTCTTGGAGGTCCTCTTGAGTGCCTGAGTAATTAATAATGAACTATCACTTATAAACTCCAATTATCAAGGAAGATTGCACACTTGTACAATCTAAGAAAATTTCACGAAAATAAGCCTTAATTACTTGTAAATCGAGACTCAAAAGTGGGGTTTTATAACACAAGTGAAATCTGATTTTCATCTTTGAAATCAAGTGAAAAACGATCAAGTGATATCAAAGGAAAAAGATGAATTTGAAAAACTCCATTTCCTTTAAGTTAGGAATTTTCAGATTTGCTACACCTACTTTGAAAAATCGTATCTCACTCTCTACAAGTCCAAAATTTGAAAACTTGGTACCGTTGAAAAATAATTTCAAAGTACTAAAAGTTCTTAGAAGACACTCTTCCACGATTCCAAATGGAAGATATTCAAAATTCGGTTCAAAGTGGCTGCTTTGGAATGTCAAGACAGATTTGGGTTGATTTTCGGCAAAGTTTGGAAATTCGGCAAAATTCACACAATGCGAACTAGCCTCTGAAATTTGGAACTCAATTAGAGTTAAATCAAAGTTTTCAACACAACAAGCGGAATAAGAATTAGAGTTTTGAGCACCAAGATATGGCAGCTCAAAGTTACTGAAAAAGTGAGACCGTTAGGCCAAATTCCAGATTTAATTCATGAACGTTGGGACTTTGGTTGAATATCGAAACGGACTAGAATGGCACCAAATTTGTACGGAAAGTCAGTTAACAAAATTGTTAAAGTCCCACAAGTTTCCAAGGCAAATCTGGCTTGTATGTAAATTTCTCTTTTCTAAACGTTTGGCCAAAGGAAACATCTCAAATCCGGTTCATTTAGGTAGACAATGTCTAAGCAGCATCCAAGATGTGTTTGGTAGGTGATTAACACCAAGAATTTCGAAACAACAAGTCTCAATCAAGGTTAAGGCATCAACTAGCCAAAAGAGGGTTTTCAATCCCTGAATCAGTTTCAAACTTCGGCCACAACTCACTCAATTCAACTTGGAATTGAGTGTGATTGATGGCGTTGAAAACTAGATTCATAAAGGTACAATTTCTCAGAAGAAATGGTTATCAAAATTGTGACAGCCCCAGCTCCCCCTAAGGCGAACCAAAGGGTTCGGCGGACCGCCTACCCACCTCTCGCCGGGTCTCAGTCGTTCATTTGCACAAATCAAAAATAAGACCACAAGAAAGAGCAAAACAAGGATCCAAAACTTAAAACAAAACTTATATACGTTGCTATCTCAGAAGGAGTACAACCTTTAAATGTATACAGGTTCTCATTTCCTCATACAACCAGCCTGTGCCAAGCACTAAGGCGAGAATCATTACAAAACCAAAGAACTAGACCAACCTAGTCTATACAAAGCTCTCGTCCTTGCTCGCCTTCCCCTGTTAAGGAAAACAAAACTAAATGGGTGAGCTAAAAGCTCAGTGAGGTTCCAAACACATAGGCACACATAGGAAAACAAGAAGAACAGTGCATTTACTACATAAAATCAATAATTCAAGATACATTTACGATATAAAGCAATAAACATCATCAATAAAAGGATACATGCTCACAAGGAGCCATTCATTCGTTCATTCATTCATTCGTTCTCCTTTCATTCCCTTATTCCTCCATTCGTTTGAAAATGTATTTTTGTAAGTAAAACCCTCGTTCATTCGTTCATTTCATTCACCCCCTTCCCGGACATTGGTCAGGCTCCACCAGAATTCAAGGTAATACTCGAGTATACCAAACGTTCACCCAGGGTCACCATATCGCCGACCAAGACCGTTTCTAGCTCGAGTCGATCGGTAACGAAGGGGCAGGGCCCAATTCAGCCAAACGGCTTACATTCATGTACAAGTAACGTTCCAATCCTTCAATCCTTGAAAATGTCACAATCATTTAGGTCGAGTGTGATAAAGTACACACTCGCCTAGAAAACTCATTTTAACAATCATTGAAAGCATTTAATACGTTATCAATCATTCATACAAGCTATATAATCAAGAAACATAACAAACAAGGAACACTCACCTATTTATGCAAAACAACGTGCAAATATCCTTCCGAATATTACCTCAGTCACCGAGAAAACCTAAAATGAAACTAGAGAAAATATTACAGTTTATCGAGCAAAACATTTAAGGGGAAACGAAGAAACCCGACTAATTATGAGTAAAACGTGTAAAGATGACTTTCAAGTAAAAAGAGGGTTTTTGGACGCATGGACGAAAATAACTAGGGTTTCAAAAGCAATTGCGAAACCAAGCTCAAAAGGCTTTTAGAATTCCAATGGAAAATATTTGACCAACGACAAATCAAAAGACAATTAGATAGGCTAAGGAAATATTCTTTCGAAATCGTAAAGAATCGTTTGTGTGGCTAAAAGTCACTATATATGCAAGTAGAGGTTATATAACAAGGGTTTTGATGAAAATCATATGGAAAAGGAGGAATCTTAAAACCTTACTTGAAAGTAGTTCACTTGTGACCGATAAAACCCTAACTCGGCCGATAAACCCCTAATTCATACTTCTTTATTTTGGGTACGGAGTAAGAAAACATTTGGCGTTTCAAATCGAAGAGGTATCATGTTTTGGAATGGTAAAATGGTCACATTATTTGCCAAACGGATATATACAAGTTCAAATAAAACTTAGCCCTCGAACCCCTATTGAAAGACCCGATGAAATTTTCAAGGAAATACGTCCAACTTCTATACCAAACACATTTTTCCAAACCACTTTAACTTGTTTTCAAGACAAGAAAAGAAACGAACAGCATTTCCCCTAATTCTCTTCATTTCCACCCAACAATCAAAAACCCATTACTCATAGCAATTAACCATTATCACATATACAATTAACAAGCAATAAAACACACTCAATTAGGCCATAATACCTCTCAATCAAAGTCAATTAGAAGCTTAAGAGCCAACCATAGAAAATTTCCCAAATTAAACCCTAGAAACGGAAATTCACACCACAAGCGGAAATTTTCCGCAATCAACCGCAATTAACGTATAAAGAGTCCATTTAACACCATAACAATCCATCAATTCAAGTCCAATCCATGAATTTCATATAAAATCAGATAAATCCCAAATAAATTAGAAAATGGTCCAACTTGACCTAAACCCAAGAAATCATCCACAATATAGCATCTTTAACCTTCATAATCCATCAATATACCATTATTCAAACAAAACAATAACTTCCTTAGCAACTCACCTTGCAACAACTCAAGCAAAGGTAGGAACTTAAGGCTTCCCCTTTAAAATCAACTCCACCAAGAGCTTTACCCCTTCTAAGAGATCACTCTTATGGAACGGATTTAAAATCAAACGGTGAAAACTCAAGATTTTGGCAAAGATTGAAACTAAGAAAATTTAGAGCTTTTCTCCCTTTCTCTCTAAGAGGCTCGGTCAGGCAAGAAGCAAAATGAAGATATTTTGGGGCCAAAAGAGTATAAAAAGAGAAAGAAACAGTCGGTCAAACCTGCTGACCGACTGTGACACGTCACAATCCGGCCGGATTCCTGGCCGGATTTGAGACAGTGGCGGATGAAATTTTTTTTTAAAAACCAACAACAATCTGGCCAGCAATCCGGCCAATAACTGGCCGGATTTGCGGCCGGATTTGGCCCTTTCATTGTTTTGCAAATTTTTTTCTCTTCGTTTCCAAGTTCGATTGCCACGCTCAATTGTACTTCTAATGCATACACATATATACGTATCTCACACACAAAGATACATAACAACAAACCTTCCTTTGTATAAAACGATTAGTTAACAAATTTTCACTTAAAAGGGGAAATGAGAATAAACCAAAAGGCTGAGAAATTATGCAAGGTTTAGGGTTCTCACAAAAATCTATCCACAACTAGCTCACATTTGAGCATCAATTCGCTGCTTAAAACAGAGCTTCTAGTGAATTACCAAAACAAGACAGTCATGTTCAAACGATTGGTTTGGATTGCTCAGGTGGAATCAGCATGTGCATTTTATACTGTTGGAAAGCTGGGAATGTCTAATTTCCATTGCCACAAACGGCACTCGATTTCAATATCGGAGCAAAAAGTTATAGCTGTTTGAAAAACACTGCCAGTGCAATACGGGAAAAATTCCAGTTTTGGATGAACTTTCGAAATCACCACATTTGGCCAACCAAATCACGTAATTTTTTGTGGAAACCTTCCACGCAACCCATACAACATATACACATCATAAAAAAGTTAATAGAACTTCAAAAAATTACTCTAAAGGTCACGGCATTCACAGGGGCAGAAATGGATAAATTCTCCCCTTCACTTCCTTTGAGTTTTCATCCATAATATCACTCATTTCTACTAATTTAAGCACTAATCCAACATTATTAACATCAAAACTCATAAAATCAGTCCGTCAAGCCAAAGTGGGAGTTCATAGAGCCCACACATCAAATTTCCAACATAAATAAAGCTACCCATAAGAAATTATGAACTCATAAGTGCTAAACAACTTCCAAAAGTCAAGATTTTAGTAGTTGATCGTTGTTTACCTTCCTTGATGAACAAAGAAGAAAATTTTGGCCTATTGAAGCTAAAAGAAAACCATGAGATGAAGCTCTTTTCCTAGTTTAAGGTGGTCTCCAAGTGGTTAGCAAAGTGTAATGTGATTTTAAGATGAAATGGAGAAAGATTGGTGCAAAGATTTGGAGTGAAAATGGTGAAGCTTTTCTTCCTCCTTCCTTGCTGTTTTGGCCGGCCACCAAGAGAGAGAAAAGAGAGCGTAGAGAGTGTTGTAGCTTCTTGAGGAAGCTTGAGAATTTGTGGCCAAGATTTGTCCCAAAAGTCAACCGGGAATAGCGCGCGTTCGCGCGCGTTTCGCGCCCGATTCCTCTTGGTTTTGTTTCACTAGTGCACTAAACCTCTAATGCACTTTCATTCATACTATTATTATTCACTCTTAATGGTCTAAAAACAAAGATCTAAAGTCCCTCAATTAATCACGCGCGTAAAAACGCGTACTTCCGATTTGTGCGCGATAAAGTGGAATTTTTAAGAAATTCTTATAACAATAGTATAACTATCTAACACTTGAACACTTAAACATAAAAATACCTATTTTAAGACTAATGTACAAGTCTCCAATTTTCCAATCTTATTGTATCCTCAAATCGGTTATTGTCTCCAAACGCGCATTCACTATTCTCACTTAACGAGTTCCAAAAATTAAATTTTGAAACAAGTCACTTTAAAAATATAACTAAGCTATAGATCCATGTAATTAGGTCTAAAAAGGTAAGAAAATAATATTTGGGGCAAACAGGTAATTAAATATTTAAATAAGCACGTAACAGGAGTTTAAAATAGATAAATTTTTTGAGTCTTCACATCCTTTCCCCCTTAAGAAAATTTCGACCTCGAAATTTACCTTGATCTGCGAATAGGTCTGGATACTTTTCTCGAATTGCTTCTTCAACCTCCCAGGTCGCTTCCTCTAGCCGGTGGTTCCTCCAAAGAACCTTTACCAACGGTATTCGTTTATTTCTCAATTCTTTCGCCTTCCTATCCAGAAGCTTTACCGGTTTCTCCTCATAGGTCAAAGTCTCATCAATTTCAATACTTTCCGGTCGCAAAATATGTGAAGGGTCTGGATGATACTTCTTAAGCATAGACACGTGGAAAACATTTGGATCCAAGACAAATTCGGTGGCAATTCCAACTTGTATGCTACATTCCCCACGCGTTGGATAACCTTGTAAGGTCCTACAAATCTCGGTTGTAACTTCTTTCCCTTCCCAGACATTAAACTTGCTTTCAAAGGTGTAATCTTAAGAATTACTAGATCTCCAACCGCAAACTCTAAGTCCTTCCTCCGATTATCTGTATAACTCTTTTGACGACTTTGAGCGGTCTGAATCCTCTGGCGTACCAACTTTACTTTCTCATTAGCTTCCTCAATCCAAGGCACTGTAGTCGGGTCTAATATCTTTCGTTCACCTACTTCATACCAACAAATCGGGGATCTACACTTCCGACCATAAAGTGCTTCATACGAAGCCATTTGAATAGAAGAGTGGAAGCTACTATTATAAGCGAATTCCACCAAAGTTAAATATTTGGTCGAACTCTCCCCAAAATCCAAGGTACAAGTCCTCAATATATCCTCAAGAGTTTGAATCGTCCTCTCAGACTGTCCATCAGTCTGGGGATGGTAAGTAGTACTGAAATTCAATTTAGTCCACAATACTTCCTGCATCTTTTGCCAAAATCTCGAAACAAATCTCGGGTCTCTATCGGACACAATACTTACAGGTATTCCATGTAACCTGATAATCTCATCCAAATACAATTTAGCCAACTTCTCCAATGGGTACTTCATATTAATCGGGAGAAAATGAGCTGATTTGGTCAGTCGATCCACTATTACCCAAATAGCATCATAGCCTCTTTGTGTCCTAGGTAGTCCTGATACAAAATCCATAGTGATGTTCTCCCATTTCCACTCAAGTATCTCCAAAGGTTGCAAAAGTCCCGATGGTTTCTGATGTTCGGCTTTTACTTGTTGACAAGTCAAACAAGTCTGGACAAATTGAGCAATTTCCTTCTTCATGCTCTCCCACCAATACAGACTCTTCAAGTCTTGGTATATTTTATTCCCTCCAGGGTGTACCGTAAACTTCGATCAGTGTGCGTCTTCTAAGATTTCCTTCTTAAGTTCCTCATCTTTTGGCACCACTATTCGATTTCGAAACTTCAAAATACCATTTGATCCCGAGTTAAAATCCGACTTCTCTCCCTTTTTGATTTTCTCCACCCACTTTTGCACTTCAGGGTCCTTTTCCTGAGTTTTTTAATAGGTTCCAACAAAGTGGAATTCACTACAATATTCCCAAGAATTACTTTTCTCGGCTCAAGTCTAGGGTTCCAATAACTAACTTCCTCTAACAAGTGCAATTCCTTGACCATCAATCCGGCCACTTGTACTTGACGACTCAAAGCATCGGCCACCACATTGGCTTTTCCTGGATGGTACTTTATCATGCATTCATAGTCTTCTAAAAATTCCATCCACCTACGTTGCCTCAAATTTAGCTCTTTTTGAGAAAACAAATACTTAAGACTTTTATGGTCAGTAAAAACCTCGAATGTCACTCCATACAGGTAATGCCTCCACTTCTTTAAAGCAAACACTACCGCCGCTAACTCCAAATCATGAGTCGGGTAGTTTCTTTCAAGAGGTTTCAATTTCCTAGAGGCATATGCTATCACTTTGTCATTTTGCATTAAAACACATCCCAAACCTTCTTTAGAAGCATCTGTGTAGACCACAAAGCTATCCTTCTCAATTGGTAGAGTTAGTACAGGCGCTCGTGTCAAACATCTTTTCAATTCTTGAAAACTCTCTTCACACTTAAGACTCCATATAAACTTTCCACTCTTCTTGGTCAACTCAGCCATGGGTCCAGCAATTCTAGTAAAATCCTGGATAAATATCCGATAATACCCTGCTATTCCTATAAAACTTCGAACCTCAGTAGGGTTTTCCGGTCGTTTTCACTTTGAAACAGCTTCAACTTTGGCTAGATCCACTTTTATCCCATGCTTAGAAATTATGTGCCCCAAGAATGTCACTTCTTTCAACCAAACCTCACACTTGCTAAACTTAACATACAATTGGTGTTCCCTCAGGGTTTGCAAAATAATCCTCAAGTGCCTCTCGTGATCCTCCACATTCTTAGAGTACACCAAGATATCATCAATAAAGACCACCACAAATTGGTCTAGATAAGGCTTAAAGACCCTGTACATCAAATCCATAAAAGCAGCAGGTGCATTCGTTAATCCAAATGGCATTACGGCAAATTCAAAATGCCCATATCTTGAGTTAAAAGCAGTCTTGGGTATATCTTTCTCCAAAATTCTCAATTGATAATAACCCTGTCTCAAATCCAATTTAGAGAATACTACCGCCCCTTGCAATTGGTCAAACAATTCATTGATGTGGGGCAACGGGTACTTGTTCTTAATAGTAACATCATTCAAGCCTCGGTAGTCTATACACAATCTTAAACTCCCATCTTTCTTCTTAACGAATAAGACTGAGGCTCCCCATGGTGAATCACTCTCTTTTATAAAACCCCGTTTCAAAAAATCCTGCAGTTGCAATTTCAATTCCTTCAGTTCGGCTGGAGCTATCCAATATGGCGTCTTAGAGATAGGTGCTACTCCCGGAGTCACATCAATCTTAAAAGTTATTTCCCTTTCCGGGGGTAAGAACTCTAACTCTTCGGGAAAAACATCCGGGTAATCTTTCACTACAGGCATATCCTCCAATCTCACTTTATCACTAGGGGTGTTGATTAGAAAAGCCAAATATCCCTGAACTCCTTTACTTAACATTTTTCTAGCCCGGATTCCTGAGACAAGTGCAGATGAGGCTAATCTACCCCTTACATCCAATTTCAAGGTTGCCTCTCCCGGAATACACAATTCTACTATCTTCATCTTACAATTCAACGGAGCATTGAAACAGGCTAACCAGTCCATTCCTAGGATCACATCATACCCTTTAATTGCTAACCCTATCAAATCGGCCAGTAATTTACGTTTTCCAACCCAGATCTCACAATTTCTATACATCAAATTAGCGATTAAACTTTGGTCCCCAGTAGGCGTTCTAACCTCCAAGTCATAGGGTAACTTAATTGGTTTCAAGTCTATTCCGCTCATGAAATTAGGGTTTACAAAAGAATGTGTCGCACTCGGATCAATTAAAATCTTAGCTAAATGGTGGAAGACAGGAACCGTACCTTCAACCACCTCAGTCGCATCAGGTATCTGTTGATGATCCAGTGCATAAACCCTAACAGGTACCTTTGGTCGGCTTCCTCTAACACTGGACTGTTTAGAGGTTGACTTTTCGGGTCTTTGGGTGCTACCTCCCACCTTCAGCTTATTTGGACAAGTCGCGAGTTGGTGCTCGGTACTACCTCAAGCCAAACACTTCCCAGACTTTCTCCAACAATCGTTCCCAGAGTGGTTGGGTTTACCACAATACCTACAAGTAACTTGAGGGGTCACTGCCGAATCACTAGAAGGCACTCCCCTCGCTTGAACCGGTCCACTACGTCCTCCTCTGGATAAAGCTCCCCTAGAAACTCCAGCAGTCCTTATTCCTCCCATACCTCTTCCAATTTTGGAAGGCTGTGAACTCTTACTAGTTTGTCCAAAAGTACGACTAGAAAAGTTCCTCTTCCTATTCTAAAAGTCTTTAACTTGCATTCTCGCACTTTCGACCCGTTACGCTTTCTCTAAAGTCTCAGTAAATGTAGAGATTTTGGCTGCAGCCAAACCCTCCTGGATTTCCACATTAAACCCTTGTAAAAATCATCTGATCTTCCTTCGTTCATTGATCACCAATTCAGGAGCGTACTTGGAAAGTTTAGTAAATTTCCCTTCATACTCTGCCATACTAACGATCCCTTGTTTCAACTTGATAAACTCATCCTCCCTCTTTTCTTGGATCAAAGGTGGAAGAAATTTTTCATTAAACTCCCTCGTAAAATTCTCCCAAGTCCAAGGGGTTTGGGTTCTCTCCAATTTTCCTTTTATCATGTCCCACCAAGCACGAGCCACCCCCTCAAATTGGAAAGCAGTAAAATTCACTCGCCTATCTTTGGTATAGTCTAAGGCAGTGAATATATTAGTTATCCTTTCCAACCAGTTCTCCGCTATCTCAGGATCAAGTTCACCAATAAACTTAGGCGGGTTAAACTTCAAGAATCTCTCCAAGGCTCTATCATCTGCTCTATCCTGTCCCCCAGGTTGGTTAAGCGATCCAGGACCTTGTCTATCAGCTAACCGCTCTAGGATATCAGTCATCCTATTAACGGCAGTAGCCACTTGATTACCTTCAATATTTTCTTGTCCTTGGGTCGGTCCAGTTGCCGATCCCTGGTCATCCCCCTGAGGTTGGGCCTGTCTAGTCTCTCGCCCACGGCCTCGACCACTCCTTAGTCCTTCCATTATCCTAGGTGTGCCTAGTGCAAGAAATGAATCAATTACGCGAGAAAATACTTAAAACAAGAACCAAACACGAAACATTGAAAATAACGATAATTTACATTCAGTAACATGTCAAGATCCATACAATTAGCAAGTCATGGGGGAAATCACAAAAATATAGCACACAGGTGCCACAAGAGTACTTTCAGTCATATAAGACTAAAGCAAAATCAAGTGCCACAAAAGTAGACCATACAGTCATGCAAAATACAATGGCCTCAGCACTCGTATCACCCCAGCTAATCCTAACTGTACCAGTCAAAAAGGTCAAAAAAGTCAATAACTAAGAACCTAGTCCCCAGTAGGACTACCAGGAGAAATCTCCTCCTCAGGATCCTCCTCTGAATCCTTCTCTAAGTCCTCCCCCTGAATCGAGCTCTGGACAATATCCGACACCCCCTCTATCATCTCAGTGGCATCAACCAGGATCCCGGAAGCCCGATCACGGACCTCCTCTCCTAACCTAGTGAGTCGAGCCCTAGTCCTCTGGAGCTCCTCACGAGTAACTGCAGCCGCAGCCACCTCACCCTCCAGTGTCTCCTCGAGCTCAGCGACCCTCTCACCCTGAGCGCCAACCATCTGTCTAAGCTCATCTACCTCCTCCTGCAAATCTTGATTGAGGTTCACCAAATGACAACGCTCGTCGTCCAAACCTAGCACGTGATGGTTCGGGTAGGCGAATGTCAACCTACACGAACATCGGGGATACCTATTGGCAGGTGAGTAACGCACGCGAGCCCCTCTACCAAGAGCTCGGTAGTAAATAGGCCTAGGAGACTCTACATGACCATTAGCATGGCCATTCCCATTAGCTGCCGGAGTTCCATTTCCATTTTCCATCCCTGCAAAACAATCACACTTTTCAGGTTAGAAACTTAATCACTAGCTCGCACGAATGTCGCTTAATGCATGACCAACTTAGTCACTAACTTGCCCAAGTATCACTTAAGGTATGATTGAGTCATCCTATCTCAAATCGTAAGGGTAAGGTTTCTAGTATAACTCCCAAATAGATCTCTAACCTAGCGCTCTGAAACCAACTGTGATGCCTCCACTTCTCCTTAAGGCGAACCAAAGGGTATCCGCGGAACGCCTGCCCAACTCTCGCCAGGATTCAAGACAAATCCCGTTCAAACTTAATGAAATACCAGCCGTCACGATGATATAAGTAAGAAAGGGATGTCAGTCCCATAACTAACATTCAAACTTACATCACGAGTACCAAAATACATCAAGTATCCAATCCTTACGTCAAGTTCTCAAACGTTATATCAAATCCCAAAATATACAATAATCAAGAGTCTAACCCAATACATTGAAAAACCCTAATACAAAAATACATTCAAAAGGGGTTTCTCCGAGGTTCACTCCAGATCCTTCCCTGTTAAGGAAAACAAATCTACAGGGTGAGCAAAACGCTCGTGAGGCCAAGAACACACATACAGGCACGTTGTTCAAGTAACAATCCCAATTTAACAAGTAGAGCAATAATATTGCAATAAATTACAACTCAAGCGAGAAAAGTAAACAGGAACAATTCAAGGATATGGTAGCTCTCAGGAGCTAATTTTTCCTTGCTTTGCAAATTTCATTCGTATACCTTTCCGTGATGACTCTCTGTCAACCGGATCGATATTTCCAATCCGTAGAACTCCACTTACTTCTCATGTCCGTCCACCTCACAAACCCCTACCGGACTCGAACGACGATAAAGGCGCTACTGCACGAGTAGGCCAAGCAAGATCTCTTCAATAGATCAAGCTTATCATGTTATTCTCATGGCTCACCGAGGTTCCCGACCAATCCTATGCCGGCTCGAGTCCCAAAGTCGGCCTATGAGTTTGGGCGTCCCCCATGTACATTTGAGAGTCGAGGAGATTCACTCCAACAACGTATGCAGCCATAGCATACAATTTCATTTCATTCAAGCATTTAATCATTTCATTCCATTCAATCAAGTCATTAATAATTCATTCATTTCTTGTCAATCATGAGTCATTCATTTCAAATAAGAACGAGTGCGGTAAAGTACACACTCGCCTCCATTTTCAAAATCTCCAATCAATTATAGCAATTAAGCATGTATCAAGTATTCATACACTTGACACTCACCGAGTGATTCAAGTAGCAAGTACAAGTGATTGCTTAGGCGTCTCCCGTGAGATCCTCTTGGAGGTCCTCTTGAGTGCCTGAATAATTAATAATGAACTATAACTTATAAACCCCAATTATCAAGGAAGATTGCACACTTGTACAATCTAAGAAAATTTCACAAAAATGAGCCTTAATTACTCATAAATCGAGGCTCAAAAGTGGGGTTTTATAACACAAGCGAAATCTGATTTTCATCTTTGAAATCAAGTGTAAAACGATCAAGTGATATCGAAGGAAAAAGATGAGTTTGAAAAACTCCATTTCCTTTAAGTTAGGAATTTTCAGATTTGCTACACCTACTTTGAAAAATCGTATCTCAGTCTCTACAGGTCCAAAATTTGAAAAGCTAGTACCGTTGAAAACTACTTTCAAAGTACTAAAAGTTCATAGAAGAGACTCTTCCACGATTCCAAATGGAAGATATTCAAAATTCGGTTCAAAGTGGCTGCTTTGGAATGTTAAGACAGATTTGGGTTGATTTTCGGCAAAGTTTGGAAATTCGGCAAAATTCACACAATGCGAACTAGCCTCTGAAATTTGGAACTCAATAATTTTCAACACAACAAGTGGAACAAAAATTGAAGTTTTGAGCACCAAGATATGGCGGCTCAAAATTACTGAAAAAGTAAGACCGTTAGGCCAAATTCCAGATTTAATTCATGAACGTTGGGACTTTGGTTGAATATCGAAACGGACTCGGAATGGCACCAAATTTGGCAGTATTACACTACCATATGAGAGTTATTCCACTGTAAAATTTCATAAAAAAATACATACGGAAAGTCAGTTAACAAAATTGTTAAAGTCCCACAAGTTTCCAATGCAAATCTGCCTTGTATGTAAATTTCTCTTTTCTAAACGTTTGGCCAAAGGAAACTTCTCAAATCTAGTTCATTTAGGTAGACAATATCTAATAAGCTTCCAAGATGTGTTTGCTAGGTGATTAACACCAAGAATTTCGAAACAACAAGTCCCAATCAAGGTTAAGGCATCAACTAGCCAAAAGAGGGTTTTCAATCCCTGAATCAGTTTCAAACTTCGGCCACAACTCACTCAATTCAACTTGGAATTGAGCATGGTTGGTGACGTTGAAAAATAGATTCATAAAGCTACAATTTATCAGAAGAAATCATTTTCAAAATCTGTCCACAACTAGCTCACATTTGAGCATCAATTCGCTGCTCAAAACAGAGCTTCCAGTGAATTAGCGAAACAGGACAGTCACGTTCAAACAATTGGTTTGGATTATTCAGGTGGAATCAGGATGTACATTTTATACCGTTGGAAATCTGGGAATGTCTAATTTCTAGTGCCACAAACAACACTCGATTTCGACGTCGGAGGAAAAAGTTATAGCTGTTTGAAAAATACTGCCAGTGCAATACGGGAAAAATTCCAGTTTTGAATGAACTTTCGAAATCACCACATTTGGCCAACCAAATCACGTAATTTTTTGTAGAAACCTTTCGCACAACCCATACAACATATACACATCATAAACAAGTCAATAGAACTTCAAAAAATTGCTCTAAAGGCCACGACATTCACAGGGGCAGAAATGGAAAAATTCTCCCCTTCACTTCCTTTGAGCTTTCATCCATAATATCACTCATTTCTACTAATTTAAGCACTAATCCAACATTATTAACATCAAAACTCACAAAATCAGTCCATCAAGCTAAAATGGGAGTTCATAGAGCCCACACACCAAATTTCCAACATAAATAAAGCTACCCATGAGAAATTATGAACTCATAAGTGCTAAACAACTTCCATAAGTCAAGATTTTAGTAGTTGATCGTTGTTTACCTTCCTTGATCAATAAAGCAGAAAATTTTGGCCTCTTGAAGCTAAAATAAAACTGTGAGATGAAGCTCTTTTCCTAGTTTGAGGTGGTCTCCAAGTGGTTAGCAAAGTGTAGTGTGATTTTGAGATGAAATGGAGAAAGATTGGTGCAAAGATTTGGAGTGGAAATGGTGAAGCTTTTCTTCCTCCTTCCTTGCTGTTTTGGCCGGCCACCAAGAGAGAGAAAAAAGAGTGTAGAGTGTGTTGTAGCTTCTTGAGGAAGCTTGAGAATTTGTGACCAAGCTTTGTCCCAAAAGTCAACCGGGAATAGTGCGCGTTCGCCCGCGTTTCGCGCCCTATTCCTCTTGATTTTGTTTCACTAGTGCACTAAACCTCTAATGCACTTTCATTCATACTATTATTATTCACTCTTAATGGTCTAAAAACAAAGGTCTAAAGTCCCTCAATTAATCGCGCGGGTAAAAACGCGTACTTCCGATTTGTGTGCGATAAAGTGGAATTTTCAAGAAATTCTTAAAACGATAGTATAACTATCTAACACTTGAACACTTAAATATAAGAATACCTATTTTAAGACTGATGCGGACGAGACCCATGGTGTTCAAGTAGACCCTGTAAAGGTGCCCCAAGGCCCAGTGACACGAGCACGATCCAAGAGATTCAAGGAGTCGCTTCAAGCCTTGGTTTATGCCGTCCAAGCCCAAGAGAAACCGCCCATTGAAGGGATTGAGTTAGAAGATCCTGGTGAGACTACTAAAGTATTGCTTACGGTTGAAAATGCAAGTGGTCAAGGTTCGAACGGCGGATTGGGCCGCAGTTAAGTGGCTACGCTGAGCTGTACGGGGGTCTCGCTAATATTCGGCCAAGTGAAGGATGTGCGCTGGCCGAATTTCTTTTGTATTTTCCAAGCTTTATTAGGGTTTAGTCAAGGCTATAAATAGCCTTAAGTCATGTTTTACATTCAGTTTTTGCGATATTATTAATAAATTTCAGAATTTCGTCTTGCATTAAGGCAAATTCCTTTAGCTTGTGAAAGCTAAGTTGAACATCCTAGCGTGGCTCCTAGGTTGTTTATTGACTTATCAATCAAGCGATCACACTTGATTGTGGCGCCCTCCACCGTTGAATTCGTTCTTGAGTGGTCCAAGTTGGGTTCAACTCCATCAATTCGCAACGTGTACTCCAAGATCCAATCTTTGCTTCCGCGTCTCACATCAAAGACTAATGTACAAGTCTCTAATTATCCAAACTTATTGTATCCTCAAATCGGTTATTGTCTCCAAACGCGCATTCACTATTCTCACTTAACGAGCTTCCAAAAATTAAATTTTGAAACAAGTCACTTTAAAAATATAACTAAGCTATAAATCCATGTAACTAGGTCTAAAAAGGTTAGAAAATAATATTTGGGGCAAACAGGCAATTAAATATTTAAATAAGCACGTAACAGGAGTTTAAAATAGATAAATTTTATGAGTCTTCACACAATCCAATTGCTCTACATCCGATAGAAAATAGAAGGTTCAAGTTTCAATCCTTTTTGAGTTGAACAGCCGATAGAAGGGATGAATGTCTGATCGAAGTGTCCGATGTGTACTTGCTAATTGTCGAACGTCCGATACAGTGCTGAGTGTTCGATCCTTGCGTCTGATAGGCAGAATTCCTTTTAATCCTTTTTAATGTCTTCATTTATCCTTCTTTTTCCTTTTTGCAAGATACCTGTCCCTAAACATTTCTTATATAAGAACATTAGTCCAAATCATTATTTTATTTCATTATCATCAAAACCAAGGATTGATCAACCTAAATCTTCAAAACCTCATAGTAGATTTGCTTATAACTAGATAAGTGCCAGCTCTCTGCCAAGAATAAATCTCACAAGACAATGAAGACATGAAGGAGAAACCTAGTTTTCTCAAACCAAAAAATTTGGCCATAAGATTAGACAGAGAACCAATTTTCTCTCTCATGCCTAATCAAATTTATGTCTTTTTCTCTCTAATAGGAAACACATAACTAATATCCAATAGGATTTAGTTTCCATTTTCTAATGTAACTTTTGTTTTAGAGGACTTATCCTAATTTGCACAATAAGTCTTTGAAGTTTGATTTGTCTCACATATTAAACTATAAGTGTTATGAGCTAGTCATTCAATTCCTTAATTGAATATCTTTTAATCTTGCATAAGAAACTCTTAATGTGTGTGACCCACTAGGTTCTCTATTATGTTGACAATAAGTAAATGTTAGAATTGTTAATGATAAGAGCTGGATAAATTAAACCATTTTAGTTTATCATTGATTATGTGAGGACCCGAATTTTTAATTTTTCTTACTTTTATTTTATTTTATTGGCTTATTTAATTATTTATTCACCCGTTTACTTCGAATAATTTATTTCATTCATTTTAAATCCATTTACATGGAACAATGTCTCATTTATATTTTTAAAACATTTCGTTAGCGAATTTAATTTTTTTCTGCGGCTCGTTTAGCGAGAAATAGTGAATGCACATATTTCGAGATAAATTCGGTCCGAGAGTGCAATAGTCTTGGGGAAATAAGAATGATTATTAGTAGACTAAGAAAAGTTAATTGAGAAATTAAATGTGAGTGAGTAAGTTAAGCTCAATTAAGAGCACTAATTGCACACTAATCGGATGTTGACTTTTGAGGCACCAAGACCACCTTTATGTCATTCCCTCTTACACACTATCACATCACCCACCTACCAACCAAAACCCCTTCCTTCTTCCTCTTGCTTGGCTGACTTTCCCCTTCCCATTTCCCCTCAAAAAATTCAGCTTTTGTATTTCATTTTTGCTCCACAAAAGCTCTCCAAATTTGCTTCTTGTCCTGGGTCTTCACACAAGCTTGGAAGAGGACTTGATCAAGAAAGAAACTTGGTGATTTAAGAGTTCAAATCCTAGTGTTTAGTCTTCATTTTGGTAGCAAGGTAATCATCCAAGAAACCCTCAACTTTTCCTCTCAAATCTTAGTAGTTAGTTAGTTTAGTTAGTTTAGTTGTTGGGTTGTTGATGGGTTCACAAGAACCTTGACATTAGGTAGTGGACTTGAGGTGACTTGATAGGTAAAGGCCTTGAGGATTTTGTGTGTTTATTTGCTTATTTGTTACTTGCTTTTGTTGAAGGTATGTGATGTGATATTATGGAAAGATTTGATATTGTAAATATTAGGAAAGATATGATTATAGCATCATGTATTAATTAGGTATCATATGATTATAGTATCATGTATTAATTAGGTATCATATGATTATAGTATCATATATTAATTAGGTAGTAGATTGATTTAGATTAGCATGATTTTAGGATCTAAATTAGGTTACACTTGTGTGTATATATATATGTATATTGTGTAGTCCAAATATATGAAGAAAAGTATTTTCTCTCCCTTTTTCTTAGTTTTCATGGTATCAGAGCCCTACCATCAAGGTTAGGGTCTCTGTCCGCTGCCAGAAAATTCATTAGTCATCATTCGGTTCATCTGGTTCTGTATAGGACACATCTGTGTTCTATTCTTCACTCTTGTTTTAAAGAGTTCAGATCTGTCCTTTTTTGTTTTTCTCTGTTAATTCTGAACCCATGGCAGAAACGAAATCTGTCGTTACGTCTGATGTGGTTCCTGTGATGTCTAAGATCACGGACCATAAACTCAACAATTCTAACTATCTTGATTGGAGCAAAACGGTTCGTCTTTATCTGCGAAGCATTGATAAAGACAATCATCTGACTGATAATCCTCCAAAAGATGGTTCAAGACAGACATGGCTAAGGGAAGATGCTAGATTGTTCCTGTAAATACGGAATTCTATTGACAGTGAGGTAATTAGTTTAATTAATCACTGTGAATTTGTTAAGGAGTTAATGGAGTATTTAGAATTTTTGTATTCTGGTAAAGGGAATATTTCTCGCATATATGAGGTGTGTCAAGCCTTTTATCGTGCAGAGAAACAAAATAAGTCCATCATGACTTATTTTATGGATTTTAAGAAAACTTATGAGGAGCTTAATCTGTTATTACCTTTTAGTTCTGATGTAAAAGTTCAGCAAACTCAACGGGAACAGATGGCAATTATGAGTTTTTTGGCTGGTCTTTCACCTGAATTTAAAGCTGCTAAATCTCAGATTCTTTCCAGTCCTGAGATCTCATCCTTGCAAGATGTGTTTAGTAGGGTGCTTCGCACAGAGAATACCCAGTCTGTTTAGTCCAGCAGTGCTCTTGTTGGTCTTGGAAAACAGCAATACAAATGTGGTGGTAAAGGAATTGACACTCGGGGACAGAATGCAGAAGTGGTTATGTGTCACTATTGTCATAAGTCGGGTCATATGAAGCGTGATTGTAAGAAATTGCAGTACAGGAACCAGAGAACTCAATCTGCACATATTGCTTCTACCAATGATGCTATTAACCATGAAAAGTCTGTTACGATCTCTGCAGATGAATTTGCTAAATTTTCTCAGTATCAAGAATCATTAAAGTCTTCATCTACTCCCGTAATTGCCATCGCTGAGTCAGGTAAACTGTGACAACCCCACCTCCCCCTAAGGCTAACCAGAGGGTTCGGCGGACCGCCTGCCCAACTCTCGCCGGGACTCAGTCGTTCACTACATTCCTCAATTAAAATCGGAATAAAACCACAAGAATAAATTGGACAATGATCCAAAACTTAAAGCGAAATTTATATACATTGCTATCCCAAAAGGGAGTATCAACATCGAATATACAAAGGTTCTCAATCCTTCATACGTCCAGCCCGTGCCAAGCACTAGGGCGAGAACCATTACAAAACAAAAAAATAGACTAGGCTAACCTACACTGGGCTCTCGTCCTTGCTCGCATCCCCCTGTTAAGGAAAACAAAACTAAAGGGGTGAGCTAAAAGCTCAGTGAGGTTCCGAACACATATTCAACAACAAAGCCAATACATTAACCATCGATAATCAATAATTCAAGAAACATTTACAATGGAAAGCGATAATAACACATACATTAAAAGGATACGGGCTCACAGGGAGCCATTCGTTCGTTCGTTCGTTCTCCTGTCATTCCCCTTATTCCTCCAATCATTTGAAAATGCATTTTTGTAAGTAAAACCCTCGTTCGATCGTTCATTTCATTCACCCCCTCCTGGACGTTGGCCAGGCTCCACCAACCTACAAGGTAATACTCGAGTATACCAACGTTCACACCCAGGGTCACCATATCGCCCGACCGAGTCCGCTTCTGGCTCGAGTCGATCGGTAACGAAGGGCAGGGCCCAGTTCAGCCAAAAGGCTTACATCATGCACAACTAATGTATCAATCATTAAATCGTTGAAAATTTCACGTTTCATTTAGGTCGAGCGCGATAAAGTACATGCTCGCCTAGAAAATTCGTTTTGGAAATCATTGGAAACACTTAACACATTATCAAACAATAACAACAAGTCATGAAGTCAAGGAGAATATAACAAGCAAGGAACACTCACCTATGTACGCAAAACAACGTGCAAAATATTCTTCCGGATATTATCCTTAGTCACCGAGAAAACCTAAGATTAAACGAGAAAGAATATTACAGCTCATCTAGCACAAACAATTAGGTGAAATCAAATAAACTCAACAATTGATGAGTAGAACATATAAAAAGACTTTAAAGTGAAACGAGGACATTTGGACCCGTGGACAAGAATAATTAGGGTTTCGTAGACCAAACGTAAAACCAAACTAAAGACAAGTCAGAATCCAACTAGATAGGCTAAGAAATACTATTTTCGGAATCGTTTATATGGTTCAAAATTATCTCATATTCAAGTAGATATTATACACTAAAGGTCTTAATGAAATTCATGAAAAAAAAGGAGGTCAAAATACCCAAGAAAACCCTAAACCACTCCTCTTTATTTGGGTAAGAATAAGTACACATTTGGAGTTTCCAATTGAAGAAGGATCATGTTTTAAGATGGAAAACGGTCATAGTATTTGCCAAACAAAAAATATACAAGTTCAAATAGAAACTTAGCCCTCGAGCGAAAATTTGGGCAGCACGCCCTTTGTATTTACCTATTTCCCAGCCATTTATGGCTTCATTGTTTTCCTCAATCAATCCCAACATTACAGACAACATAAATAGCCACTCAATAGGCTCAATTTCATATGATTACCAAATCAAGCTAGGACATGTGCGGAAATGACGTTTAGGTTGGAAAACAAAAGGCAGATTTGCTGTTGCTTAGCGAAACTAACACAACTGAAGCGACACTAGTCGGATTGAGGTACAATTTACACCGTTTCGAAGCTAAGAGAAAGGGATACAATGTTGAAGAAGGCCACTCAGTCCAGTTTGCAATGTATCTAGGTCAAATTTACCAAAACAACCCCAGATTTTCCAATTCGAAGTTTACTATGGCAGTCCTGATTCATTCAGTCATATCTCAGCATATACAACTCCAATTCAAGTGATTCCAAAACCATTTGAAATCTAAGATACAAGGCTATAAGTCTTAAAAAGACATTGACAACCAAATCAGTAGTATTCCTGGTCAAAACAACCAATTACAAAAGCTGATTAGCATGTTCGGATAGAAACAGGGCAGCAGGGGTATTTCGGTCTTTTCACAGGTTACGTTACTCCGATTGAGCTGAAATTTTGTAGGATACCATAAAAAATCATTATATACAACTTTCATGTTTTGTGCTAAGGCCAAATCGGCCTCTAAATAGGTGTAACAGTACCGGGCAGAATTGGGGAAAAATGAAACCCTAATCTGGAATTTCCGCACAAAGTGGAAATTTTCCGCAATTAGCTACAATTTACGCACAATAGCTTCATTCTAATCTATCCCAAGTCATCACCCATGGCCACACAATATTAAACATATGAAAACAGAAAATTCAAGAATAAATATAAAAGTCACCAATCTCAACTAAAAGTCATGAAATCTTTCACCAAATCACATCTTTGACTAACACAAGCTACCAATTTAACATTAGCAAGACCAAAGAATGAACTCCTTAGCTACTCACCTTGCAACTCAAGAGAAGAGCCAACTAAGCACCTTTGTTTCTCAAACCACTTCACCAACTACCTCAAGACCACTTAGCAAAGGGATTTTATGGAGTGATTTGAAGTTTTATCGGTTTGATTTGAAGATTGGAGCAAGATTATGAAGTAGATAGTTGGAGGATTTTTTTCTTTTCTTGAGCAAGAGGTTCGGCCAAAGGGGAGCAAAATGTGATGAATTTTTGGTCAAATTTTGATTAAATGGTAAAGTAGGAAAGTTAGTCAAAGTCCAAGAATAAATGGCATGGTGACACTTGTCACACTTTGGCCCTAAAGCTTATCCTTTTCCCCCCCAATGCTAATCCAACAATAATACAACTAAGTAACCTCTTATCACCTAGTAAATTAATCCCGGTATACAAAACATAACCTAATTGGTCGAATTTTTTTCGAACTTTCCGCACTAGCGAGTCCCACGTCCGATATACGCTCTTAATTTCTCAAAAACTAACCGATACTAGAAAAATCATCTAAAAACTATATTTACCATACAAATTACCTGGAAGATTTTCCTAATAAAGAAAATACAGAATAACATGCAATTAATTAACATAAAACCTAGAAAATAAGAAAATGTACGGGTTCTCACATAAACCAAACACATGCCTTGTGTCCTCGTCCTCCAAATGGGTAATTGATTCTGGTGCCACAGATCATATGACAGGTAATTCTAGTCTATTTTCTACCTTTCAGCCACACACATCTGCACCTACAGTTACCTTAGCTGATGGGTCAAAATCTCGTGTTCTTGGATCAGGCTTAGTTAACCCCACTCCATTAATCTCATTGTCATCTGTCTTAAGTTTGCCTGAGTTGTCTTTTAATCTAATTTCTGTGAGTAAACTTACTCGTGCCCTCAATTGTTCTGTCCAATTCTTTCCTGACTATTGCTTGTTTCAGGATCTTACAACGAAGCAGATTATTGGTAAAGGGCATGAATCTGGAGGTCTTTACATTCTTGACACACAGATACCAAAGTCCATAGCTTGTTCTGGAATTGCAACTCCATTTGAAGCACATTGTAGGCTGGGTCATCCTTCTCTCCCGTTGTTAAAGATACTTTGTCCACAATTTCAGGGTTTGTCTCTATTAGATTGTGAGTCTTGTCAGTTTGCCAAACATCATCGTGTTAATCTGAGTCCTAGAGTCAATAAATGAGTGGATGCTCCTTTTGCATTAGTTCATTCAGATGTCTGGGGACCTAGTCCAGTCATTTCTAAAACTGGATTTAAGTATTTTGTTACTTTTTTTGATGACCATTCTCGTATGACTTGGTTATATTTAATGAAAAATCGGTCAAAGTTGTTTTCTCATTTTTGTGCTTTTTGTGCTGAGGTTAAGACTCAATTTAGGCGTTCTGTACAAATATTGCAAAGTGACAATGCCAAAGAATATTTATTCGCACCTTTTCAATCTTATATGGTGCAAAATGGCATTATTCATCAAACCTCTTGTGCGGATACACCATCCCAAAACGGGGTCGAGAACGAAAGAATAGACATTTGCTCGAAACTACAAGAGTCTTATCATTTCAAATGCATGTTCCTAAACATTTTTGGGCTGATGCAGTGTCCATAGCTTGCTTTCTAATTAATCGTCTGCCTTCATCTGTTCTGAATGGTGGGACTCCTTATAATACTCTTTTTCCAAATAGACCTTTGTTTCCCATCGAACCTAAAATCTTTAGGTGTACATGTTTTGTCCGCGACTCTCGTCCCCAAGACACTAAATTAGACCCCAAATCATTGAAATGTATTTTTCTTGATTATTCCCGTGTCCAAAAAGGATATAGATGTTATTGTCCTAGTCTTGGCAGGTACATTGTGTCTGTTGATGTTACTTTTCTTGAAAATACACCTTTTACCACATCCTCATCTCATTCATGTCAAGAGGAGGATGATGATTTGTTAATCTATACTGTCACATCTTCAAGTTCTTCCCCTACTAAACCTCCAATTACTCAGGTATATTCTCGACGACAAAAGTCTCCTGATGCATGCCCTGAACCAGTTCCTTCGTTACTAGATCCTGTCTCAAGTGATGATCTTCCTATTGCTCTTCGCAAAGGTAAGCGTCAATGCACTTATCCCGTGTCTTCATGTGTATCTTATAATCATTTACCCACCTCTTCTTGTTCCTTTATTACATCTATTGATTCTATCTCCCTTCCTAAAACTATTCATGAAGCCCTATCCCATCCCGGATGGCGCAATGCTATGATAGAGGAGATGAATGCTCTAGATGGTAATGATACTTGGAACTTAGTAAATTTACCTGCAGGGAAGAAGGCCATTGGGAGTAAGTGGGTTTTTGCAGTTAAATTCAATCCTGATGGATCGGTTGCTCGGTTAAAAGCTCGCCTTGTTGCCAAAGGCTATGCCCAAATCTATGGAGAGGATTATTCTGACACTTTTTCCCTTGTTGCTAAGTTAACATCTGTCAGGTTATTCATTTCTATGGCAGCCACTCATAATTGGCCTTTGCATCAACTAGATATCAAGAATGCCTTTCTTCATGGAGACCTCCAAGAGGAAGTTTATATGGAGCAACCACCAGGGTTTGTTGCTCAGGGGGAGTCTAGGAAGGTTTGTCATCTTCGGAAGTCCTTGTATGGACTGAAACAAAGTCCTCGTGCTTGGTTTGGAAAATGTAGTCTAGCAGTTGAAAGGTTTGGGATGCAGAAAAGCAAATCTGATCATTCTGTTTTCTACAAACAATTTGAAGCTGGTATTATTTTGCTAGTAGTATATGTGGATGATATTGTTATCACTGGGAATGATGCTGCAGGTATTTCATCTCTTAAAACTTTTCTCCATAGTCAATTTCAGACAAAGGATTTGGGACTGTTAAAGTATTTTTTGAGTATTAAGGTAGCAAAGAGTAGGAAGGGGATATTCCTGTCCCAAAGAAAATATGTTCTTGACTTACTATCTGAAACGGGAAAATTGGGGGCTAAACCAGCTAGTACCCCAATGATTCCTAACTTGCAGCTCACAAAAGAAGGTGAATTGTTAGAAGATCTTGGGAGGTATAGAAGATTGGTTGGAAAGTTGAATTATCTTACAGTGACTCGTCCAGATATCGCGTATTCAGTTAGTGTTGTTAGTCAATATATGTCTAATCCTACTGTTAATCATTGGGCAGCTGTAGAACAAATTTTGTGTTATTTAAAAGGAGCTCCTGGACGTGGTATTTTGTATAAAAATCATGGTCATACTAGGATTGAGTGTTTTTCAGATGCTGATTGGGCAGGATCCAAGGCAGATCGAACATCCACAACTGGATTTTGTGTCTTTGTTGGAGGAAACCTGGTCTCATGGAAGAGTAACAAGCAGAATGTTATCTCGCGATCGAGTGCAGAGTCAGAATATAGAGCTATGGCACAACCGATATGTTAAATCATGTGGATAAATCAACTTCTAACTGAAGTAGGTCTCAAAACCTCAATGCCTGCAAAATTGTGGTGTGATAACCAAGCAGCTCTTCATATTGCATCCAATCATGAGCGAACAAAACACATCGAAATAGATTGTCATTTTGTTCGTGAGAAAATACAGCAGGGCTTGGTTTCTACAGGATTTGTAAGGACTGGAGAACAATTGGGAGATCTCTTTACGAAAGCTCTACATGGGGTTCGAGTTGATTACCTTTGTAACAAGCTAGGCATGAGCAACATCTATGCTCCAGCTTGAGGGGGAGTGTTGAAGGTATGTGATTTGATATTATGGAAAGATTTGATATTGTAAATATTAGGAAAGATATGATTATAGTATCATGTATTAATTAGGTATCATATGATTATAGTATCATGTATTAATTAGGTATCATATGATTATAGTATCATATATTAATTAGGTAGTAGATTGATTTAGATTAGCATGATTTTAGGATCTAAATTAGGTTACACTTGTGTGTGTATATATATATGTATATTGTGTAGTCCAAATATATGAAGAAAAGTATTTTCTCTCCCTTTTTCTTAGTTTTCAGTTACTTGCTTTGATGAGATATGGTGTAGTTCTAGTTGGAAAGTTGAAAAAGAAAGCTAGAGGATGAGAAATGCTTGCTGGCCGAAATTTGCTGGTTGTTCCTCTCTTGTTAATTTTGAAATTTTGATGTTATTTTGGTGCAATAATGCTTGATATATGTTGGTGGTTATGTGTATGAAATATCTTCCAAAAAGCTTTCTATTTGGTTGTGTAAAAGTGGAGTGAAATTGAGGAAGAAATCTGGAATTTTTCTGATCAGGTGACCCCAACCAGTGTTCACATTTTTGGTCATAACTTTTTGTTTGAGAGTTCAAATCGAGTGTTGTTTGTGGCATCCAAAACTAGACTCCGAGATCTTTCCGTTGGTATAAAATGTACCTCCTAACTAGTTTCCTATGAGCCGTAGTGAACCGGCAAAAATAACTGAAATTTTTCACTGCATTCATCCAAGAAACAGTCTTAGCTGCAGTTTGTAGCTCAATTTTGCCTATCTTGCAAAACGAATTTTAAGACAGTTCCTTCTAGTGATTTTCATAATTTTGAATCTAGTTTTCAATTCCACAAACCACACTAAATTTTGAGTTGCGTAGCTCTAGTTATGATCAGATTCTTAAACTCTATCAAGTATGTCAGAACTGGAATTTCGTAAAACAGGTCCTAAAAATCAGTTTTCTTAGAACTGTTGTATCTTGGAGTAGAAAGGTCCGAATTGGGTTCTGTTTGTTGCATTTGAAACTAGGTTTGGATTTTTAATTGTGGTATAAATTTCAAGGTCTAATTCCATTTCTACGAATTTTTTCGAATTTCCAAACTTCACTGAATTTGCAAGCCTGTTTTGCTCTGTCCTGTCTAGAACAGTGGCTTTGAGTTAAAATTTGAATAACTTGGAATTGGAGTCTGAGAAAAGTATCTTCTATAAAGTTTTAGTTCTTTAAGTCTAATTTTCAACGGTATAAAGTTTTCAATTTTTGGACTTACGAAACTCGAGATACGATTTTTTCAAGTAGTGCCACTCTAACTTGGAAATTTTCTGTTTCAAACAAATACTCCTTTTAAGAACTTTCCACCTTCCTTTGTAATTGTTGGACTATTTTAGGTGTAATTTCATGATTGAATACACGGTTCCTTGGAACTTTAAACTTTCATTTTAAATCTTGGTCTCCGAAGGTCAAACCTCTCTTGATGCATTTTCTTGGTCATATAACTCCCTTGATTTATAGCACCTCTCTTCATACTTAAATTAGGGATTTCAACCCCTATTCTTATGGCCCCGATTTCCATGAGTTTGAATTCTAAAAAGGGAAAGTTTTGACTAGAGTAATTCTTGGTGAATTGCACTAGTTTTATACTTGAACCTTGGAACCTTAACCTTGACATTTACTTTGAATACGAGTGGAGTTTTGAACGAGTTTGGACTCCATTAGTTTGAAAATGTGAACGTTCCTTATATTTTAACTTTTGGGTCATGAGATTTGAAGTTTTGAGAGATGAAAATCATTTACCCTTTTCCTTGATTTTCGTGACGAAAGTGAAAAACGGTATTTTTCTCTTGGATTGAGATTTACTTACCACGACTTGAATCAAAAACGACCTTCGAGCTCTCTTTGAACATTATTCCAATGTTTTAACTAGAAAAGCTTCTTTAATTTGACTCGAACTTGTGACTTGGAGAGTGGGTAGCACAAAAATATCTTTCTTTTAAACCTTGGTCGAGCACCTAGGTAATTATGATTGTACATGTCTCAAGTGGTCACGAGAACGCTGAAGAGCTCGTCTGACTTCTCACTTCACTCTTGTTTTTGCCCTTGACTTGTGGTGAGTGTCAAGTGCATGTTAAATGCTTATGTGTTTGAAATGATATGTGTACAAGCGCTAGATATGATACTTGAACTTGCCGAGACGAGGGTATACTTTATCACCCTCGTCCTCTCTCTCTCTCTCTCTCTCTCTCTCTCCTGATTACATGATACTTGTTAAATGAATATATATGATTTGCACTTGTACATGAACATGTTTAACTCGTGAGCATTGAGTGGTTCGATGTATCACGCCCTAATTGGGTGGGAGGTACCGCTTATCCCGACTCAGTGCTATGATCGAGTGTAAGTCGATTGGAACGTTGTCTCATCGACCCATCATGTTTGTGGGGATGCCCCAACCCATTGGCTAACCTTGTAATTCGAGCCGACAAGAGCTTGGTCGAGGTACTTGGTGAACCTTGGGAAATATTATAGTTTGATCTTTTGAGATCTCGCTAGGCATACTTGAATAGTATCGCCACTTTATACATGTTTGGTTACAGATCCAAGTGGGTGCTATGTTGGTCAGAGGTAGTAAGTGGAGTGCTACGGTCCCATTACTACTTGGGTTGACGGAGGGTCAACCCTGAATGGCAACTTGATCGAGATGTGGAAATAGCTCCTGAGAACTCCCGTATCCTTATATGTGTGTTATTTCCAACTTGTGCACTTAAATGAAATGTCATGTTTAAAGTTTCTTTTAAACATGTTATTTGATTGATTGGTGTTACGTGCTTGCTTGTCTGTTTTCTTGGCCTCATTGAACGTTCGCTCACCCCTTTAAGTTGTTTTCCTTAACTGGCTTTGGAGGTGGATTGGAGGATCTAGACTAGCATTTTGGTGGAAGCTAGTATATTTTTGTATGATATTAGTGACTCTTATATTGTAACTTTTGTTACTGTTGGTTGGTGGATTGTATTCGTATTTGTTAACCCTTGAAGTTATGGCTTGTATATTCGAAGTACTTTTATTTAAGTCGTTGGATGTTTTGTGACTCTATATTAAGATTGAACAAGTGCGTGAGTCCTGACGAGAGTTGGGCAGGCGTTTCACTGATACCCTAGGGTTCGCCCTAGGGAGAGATGGGGGCATCACAGATTAAACTTTAATCAAGTAACTTATAGATGAAAACTAGCTTCTAGCAAAACACTATGGTCACCCAAATAGAGAAGAGTCAAGTACATGATTACACCTTTTCATGCACGTGTACTATATAATTATTATCTTTCACCATGTTTATCTCACACTAATTTAGAGTATAGAATATGTGCCAAGTCTAATGATTAATGATTTTGTTATTACCAAAATATAACTCTCAATGAATATACTTAGATACAACTAACTAAGATGTTTGTACTTACTTAAGATTTCTTGAGTTATATTTTAAACAAGTGGCCATTAATTAGATAATTCCTCTACCATTAGAGGTGATGAATCCTTATAGATTATCTATCCTTCCATGCTTCATGTTATACCCAATCTCTAATGATATGATTACCATAATACAGCATGAAGATCGAAAGACTCAAAATACAATAATTCACACTCAAGATATTATGATAATCTTAAGTAGTAAGATCACTTATACACATGGCATATATAGGATATATCATTGACACTCAAATAGCTATTCATATAACATTCTATATACAAATCAATCTAGTGAATTTGATCTTATTAAACATCCAAATAAATATTTTTTGTCTCACTACATCATAGTAAATGAGATCTATTACTTCTTTCAAAAGAAAGAAACATAATTTGTGCTAGTCTATTCGTATTAATAGTGTCTCATCTATTAATACTATATCTAGAGATCTTTAAGAATAAAATGTGGTTTTAACCTCAATTAAAATTTGTCCACAATCACATCATGACATCAACCAACCAGCCAGTAGCCTAGCATCCATATGTCCAAGATTCCAAATGCTATAAAATGCCATCTGATTCCATCATGACCAAGTCCTACCATCGAGTTTATTCATACCGATTGCAACCAATTTCAAGTTATCAGGTGTGGCTCTGTTCTTCTTCTTCAATCGAAGGAAACGAGCTCCAACGCCAACAGCTTTGCTTCGAACAACTTCACACTTCAACGATGGAGCTGCTGTTCGTCGGTGATGCAATCAAGCTCCACTAGCTTAGCTTCGAACAGGAGGAGTTTGCTTGGTTTCTCGGTCACAGAAGGAGTTTGAAGACTAGACCACAAGGAGTTCATGAGAAATTAGAAGAAAATGAACCCTAATTTCTTATTACTTAATCCCAAATCCCAAATTCCGAATTTAGATTTTATTTAAGTTTAATCCACATCCAAAAGACTCTTACATCCTTAAAAAAATTTTGATACGAATAGTTATTTGTTGTAAATTTAACAACTTTGATAGTAGGGAAATTTAATAATTAATATATAGTATATAATTAAAATATAAAAACTCGATTAGGCTCGTTGAGCCATTGAGTTTGGGATATTTATACTCGAACTTGACTCGTGACGTCTATCGAGCACCTCAAACTTGAGTTGAACTCGGTCAATGCCAAGTTTGAGCAAGCAATTGACTGAGCTACTCGTGAGCCGCTCGAATCGATTACAGCCCTATTCATTATACATAAATAGTTAAAGTAAATCGATAAAACCCTAGACCTTAGGGCACACATACTAACAACTTGCAATGAGAAATATGGTTGATAATAAACTTCTTAACAGGTTTTTTGTACTATTGCTGAAGAAAAGGCTTAATCAATTCCAAAATTAAAAATTTCATTTTTAGTTTAGACCTTTTTTCTTTGTTGTTTGTCTTTCCTTCCTTTGTTGTTGTGTTAGTGTTTAAGTGCTTACCTTGTTTTGTTTATGCATCGTTCTTCGCGTGGTCTCTTATTCAGAGGTTGAGATGATTGTATGTACACAAAGGAGAATCCAAGTAGACAATTTTAAGAATACATAATTGTTCCTCCAACCCTTTTCTCCAAAATTGAAAAAGATGGGGAGTTTGATAACGTTTGAAGATTTTCAAACAATTGCATGTTAGCCTCATGGTTCAAAAACTCATAATGCAAATGATCCCGGCATTCTTAGATCTTTTGAGAAAATAATATAAATACTTCAATAAGAAAATAACTTGATTTTTATTTTAAAAAAAGGAAAAATATTTAAAGAAGACAATTTAAAACCTTTGAGGAATAATACATAAATAAACAAATAAAGACGAATAAAAAAGCAATTTTATAAAACGAGGAGCTCAAATTGATTAACTTTGGGACTGATAAACCAGTGCTTCTTACTGCGTAGAGAAAACACTAACCAACCAACAAAAGAACAGTCTGTCAGGCCAATAGAAACCAATGCATACCGTGGAAATTTATACAGCATAAACGGTTTAGTGTATGAAAGTAAGTTTGGTGAAAATACAAGTTCACACATTACTCGCGTGATACATAACACTCCAGTTGGTCTGCAACTCATGAAGTCAGTTTATATCCGAAATGCTGGTAGAGAGCTGAATTTTTCATTTGAGCTGCCTTCTAGATTTGTTATGACCCTTGGATCAAGTTTCCTGTACGGCCACCCTCGCGGAGCCTCAAAGTAAGATTTCATTAGTCCATTCTTCTTGTGATTTTGGAATGAAACCAACCAGAACGATTTCTTGGTGCACCAGTCACAACAACAATGGTTTTATCAATTGCAAAGTTCGTTACAGGGACCACTGTCTCTGGTCCTGTTTCAGATTTGGCATCAACCTAAAAATATGACTGATTTGGCATCAACCGGAAAAATATCACTGAACTCTCCGGCCTTTATTCCTCCACCATGCAGCTGAGAGCTGCTCAAGAAAATGGATAAAATCAACTTAAATTTTCCAAGTCTTCTCACGCATAAAGACAAGAGGCTACGATACTGACACGAATGCCATCCAGCTCAAAGAATACATCATTCACCCGAAACATACAACAGTCTGAGCTCTCTTTTTGAGCCCTCTCGTGAGCAGATTATGTGCTCTGTTTATAGGTGCAGACAGAAAAATCCTTTGGGTTGATCACTGTGAAGAATCTTGAGTATTGCTTCAGCAACTACCACTCTGGTACCTTTATAAATGATCTCTTTCAGCAATACATTGGTCCCTGAAACCCTGAAGCCTCAAAATCTGATGAATGGCAAAGTTAGGTTTCAGATTTATATTGTTGACATGTTGTATAGAAAGAATTTCACATTTTGGTGCTAAATCAAGAAAGTTACAGAACATAGAATATGATGCAGCTGCAATGTATTAAAAGTAAAATTTGACTTCATGCTTAACTGTGGACGATGCTGAGATTAAAAGCATTCTTGCAATTCAGCTAACACAAGCTTTCTCTATGCGCACAATAAGTGACACCTTGCAGCAAAGTAAGCATGATTACAGTAAGATATATGCCTAAATATATACAAGGAATTTCATAAGACAAGCGAACGGTCTTCAATGTAAGTGATACTACTTCATAACAGGTTCTCTCTTATATAAAATCAATATGAATAAATCAAGTAGATTTCTAGTTTATCTCCATACTACCACCTGGTTGAGGAAAGACTAGTAGAAGTTGAAGTGTACTTTTTTCTTTCTAATTTTTAAGTAAGTTGAAGTTGCATTTGTTTTGGAATGGCGAGGATTCAATAACTAGCACTGCACTGCATTTGATTGAGTTGGAGTCTCTTTTTGTTATGAATGATGATTTCTATCAATTTGTTTTAGAAGTGGATCCCTAATGCTCTCTCCATCATTATCTTGCCTATTTTAAAAGATGTGATGCAAGTTCTTATCTCTCTTAACCAAAAAGAACTCAACATTTTTGCACACAAATTTACTAATTTAATTGGTTATTGTTTCTCTTCATCTTATGTAGGACCTAATGGCAATGACAGACAAAGAACTGATACTGGCCTTAAGCATGCTAGCATAGCTGATACAACAACTAGTTAGATTTTAAATATGAGGAATCCACAAAGTCAGATTTGTTTTATATATGACGGTAAACGGAATGACCTCTTTAGGCGGGTATATGAAAAATGGATTACTTTTGAACAGCACTTTTCTCATGTCAAATTGGAAACTAAACTAAATTTACTTGAGGTTCTTAAGAAGATTGTCAAAGAGTTGCTTGAAAGACATAATAGATGATAGTAGCATTCTAAAATGGTCAAGTAGGCTGCAGATGGGTCGTCCTTTTTTCTAGATTACAGAATACACATATATCTGTTAACTCCGGAGATGAACGTAATTGTATGCATCAAATTGCATTTTTTTTTCAGTTTCAATCTAACTCCAACTAGAAAGAAGCTACTTACTCGAGGTTTCCATTCAGAAAACAACAGAAAATATATGCACTGGATGATCAGAATTTTCACCACAATAATAGAAGTTTCAGAAGTGAACCTGAACTGGCTTGACTTTCCTGCTGGAAGGCTGTACAGGAACAAAATCTCTTGCTAACAAAAATTGCCTCCTTTCTTTAGGACAGAAACTCCAGATAGGCATTAACTGTCCCAAACCTATCCAGTTTCTGTAAGATGATGCAAAGTTTACAATATTGAAAACTGGATTCATACATAAACTCCATAACTGACAAGGCCAAATTATAAAATAATGACGAATACCTGGAAACAAATTATTGAAGGGCCTAGTGGCTAATGTTGAGGCCTGAGGAATTAGAGATCCTGAGTTCAAATCCCCCTCCAGCTTCTTAAATCACCTGGTGCCAGAGAAAATTAATTATTGATGAGTAGCAAAGAGATGATTCTGGTTGATGATGTCCAAAAGGAGAATTCAAGATTTGAATAGGAATTTTCTTTCACTTAACTTGTAAGTTTTGTGAGCTTTTCTAACGCAAAATTGAAGTGATCTATGCTTTACAAACCTTTGAGGAAGCTTCCTTGAGAATAGGTACTCATAAATCATTGCTAAGTAGATAAGAATAAAATTATGCTACAAATGGCAGTCAGAGTTTAAGCAGACACTTGATTTGTCAAAAATCAAGTAAATCCTCATATACAAGTTTTCTCTGGTGTCTATAGCTCTCGATAAAATTTGTAATATTATCCCATTATTGATACTTGACAAAAGTTCTCTCTACTTCCTATCACCCTGAATGATTTTAGATAAAAAGCAAAACATAACAAATAGTACAAATAGTAACTAATAGCAACAAATAGTTACTGGAATATAAAATACAAATTGAGACAAAAGCTTTTGAAAGAGTAATTGAGTACAACGTAAAGCCACCAAGGAAGGTAAAATCATCCAAGGCAAACCAATTTTTTGTTTCATTTTTTCTCCTCAATGTACTCACCTGGTTATCTTCAATTAGAAAATCTTTTTATCAAGCTCAAATGCGTAGCTTATTTTGAATCTATTTTTTATTTTTTTGGGTAAATATCGGCCCATTTTTTTCCCATGATGTGACTGTACTGTAGAATTTCACATGCTAAGGATCTGCAACATCATGTCTTTCCCTTTTTGGTAAGTCTGATCAATGAAAAGGTAGGAATTACCTGGTGTTATTAAGTTACATGGCAATGTTATCGAACCCAGGGTCAACAAGCATCAGCATTCTCCTGAAACATGATAATAAAAATTATTGGAAACCTAATTTTTGACATAATAATTATTAAGTAACACGAGCAGCATAGAAACACAAGCAAAGAGCAAAGGAACTGGGTTATTTACCAAAAGAAAATTCTCAAGTGTTGAATGTGCTTGTCCCGATCAAGAAAAAGTCCAAGTTCAGAAAATTCACGATGTGGGATCATTTAAGTTGTCAATTTCTCATCACAACAATGACAAGTCCCAATGTGCTCAAGATATACAAGATCTTTCTTGTAACAATCAGATTCTGCCTTTAATTTCTCCATTTTATCATACACCGATCGAAAGATTGTCAGACACTGCCCTTTCTTTTATAAGCAGTAGATCATGTACAATATGAGCCTCATGAACTTTGCTGTCTGCACGTAATAACCACATCAACCAACCAAGGTTGTAACGACAGGGAATGTACCCATGGGCAAGCATATCATCAACTATCTTCAGTGCATGATCGCTCGAATAAAGAGCACAGAAGACATTGAGTAGATTTTCATAAGATGCCCGAGAAGGAGAGAAGCCCCTTTTCTGCATCATATGTGAGACAGATAATGCATCTTGGAGCCTCCCAACCTTACAAAAGCCTTTAATCAAAGTATCATACACAACCCTATCAGGAAAACAACCACTTGCATGCATCCTGTTAAATAACCCAACAGCAAGATCAGTTTCACCAATTCGGAGATGTCCATCTATCAAAATGGTGAAAGTGACCTCATTAGGACGTAATCCTTCACTTTGCATAAGATCAAGATAAGTGTACGCCTCTTCCATCCTTTGTGTCCAACAAAACCCAGAAATCCTGGCATTGTACAGAAACAAGTTTGGCATAAATGCAGCATTTTTAATTTTCTGGTTCAATCTCAATGCAAAAATTTTCATATCTTCCTGTGAACGTATTGCTACTTTCAAGGTTGTATCGCTTGGCAACATGATTTGCTTATGGAGTAATCGGAATAACATTTCCTTTTCCTTCTTAGACTTTTCTTTCCCTTTTATCTTTTTCCACCTTTTAGGTGGCTGTTTCCTTTCATTGCGCCTGATGTTTCTACAAATGCCACTAGCCAATGTAATATGTGTGATCAAGTCAGGGTCAATACAGCTTCTTTCCATCAAATCAACCAGCCTCAATGCAAATTCAAACTCCCTCTTCCTCAAGAATTGATTAATTAGAGAGGTGTAAAAAACTGCATTAGGCATAATACCCTCTTCCAACATTCTATCAATGTAGACGCAACCTTTCTCAGTCATGTTTTTCTTAATCAACCCATTTATAAGGGCAGTATAAGAATGGGAACTTGGTTGTACACCAAGTTGTAACATCTTCTCAAATAGCTTGTGTGCTTTAGTAGCTAGTCCACTCTTTGAATAAGCATTGATCATTGTGGCGTAGATAGTTTCATCAGGTTCTATACCAGCCTCGAGCATCCTATGAAACAACTTTTCTGCCTCTAATACTCTAAATTCTCTACCCAAATGACTTATGATAGTATCATACACAGAAACATCTTGTTTCAGTCCCCTTTCTTCCATTTCATCCAGAAGATCAAAGGCTGATAGAAAGTCACCCCGTTTACAGTGCTCATGAACCATTATTAGGAATGTGCCTATGTCCGGAACAAGTCCATGATCTTGCATAATATCCACAAGGTATTTGGCATCTTCAACTAACCCTTCCTGATAAAGACACTTAATCAAGGAGTTATAGGCAGAAAGAAGAGGCAGGAAACCGTGACTTACCATTCTATCAATACAGGGAAGAGCATAATCAAGTTTTCCTCCATAGCACAATGCAATCATGTATATACTAAAAGCCGTTTCACCAAAAGACAAGTTGATTTCAGAAATTTCCTCAAGAACCTTTTCGATTTCATCCATGATATCCCTCGTATGTTTGAGGCTAGTAGAGGTAGAAAAGGTTGAAATATCCCTATGACAACCATTCCTAGCAATAGCCTGAACAACATCTAACACTAGCAGAAGCTCAGATCCTTTTGGGTGGTTCTTTACAAGGGTAAAAAAGAGCACGTGGTCTGGAACTAGTCCATTATCTAGCATCATATTGAACAATTGGTTCACTTGTCGCAATCTATTCTCCTCAAACAGGGCAGCAATTAAGACTGTGTAAGTATGTACAGCAGGCTTTATATTGCACCGAATCATGTTATTCAAGAGTGTCAGTGCGCAGTCAACCTTGTGGTCCTTACAGTACTTGCTAATCATGATTTGGTAAGTTACACTATCAGGCTGTAACCCCGACTCTGACATCAGGTTATGCAACACCCAACCTTTGTCAAACAAACCCAAATTCAGATACCCGTCAATCAATGTGTTGTAAGTATGGTTATCTGGTTCACATCCCATTTTAATCATTCTAAGAAACAATCTCATGGCCAATTTTATTTTCTTTTTTCTGCAGTACTGATAAATGAGAGAAGTGTACAGCACTTTATCCATGTAAAACCCATACGATTCCATTTCTGCACTCAACAACTCTGCCTCCTCTACCCGTCCCCTCTTACAGAATTCAAAAATTAATGACTTGCACAAATGTACAGTTGGAGGCACTCCGTTATCACACATTACATCAAACACATACAGCGCCTCATCCAAGTATCCTCGGTAGCACAAATTATCAACCAACCTATTATAACACATGGAATTAAGCAAAATATCAGCGTCACTGATCTTTACAAAATAACCAAACCCCTCTAAATATCTATCCTGAGCACAAAATTGTTTAATCAATGCACTGCAAGCTCCATGAATTGGTAAAGATTTCATTCCAAAAACCTTATCAATACACAACTTTGCTTCGTCTAACTTTCCCAACTCACAATAACAAATAATCATAGAATTCAACAAAGACAAATTCCGCTTGATGTCTCTACTCAAAAGAAAATCTACATACAATGACTCCGCCAACTGGGCTTCACCACAACAAACAAGTTTCTGAATAAGAAAACTGTAACTATCTGAATCAAGCTCCATACCTCGCTCTACAGCAAAATTAATGGCAGACAAGGCTTCAGGTATCGATGAACATTGAGAAATTATTCTTTGAATAACTCCCTGAGCACAGGAAAACAAACCGTGGCCCAGGAGCTGCTCTACTAAAGAGAAGCAGAGAGTTTTGTGGTCAGCAGGAGGTGCTGAATAAACTGAGGGAACTGGAACCTCCTCCACCTGCAGAGGGCAAGATGCCAAGTTTCTGCTTTGTCTCAACAGAAAACACAGATTGGTCGAACACAGCCTATACTTGATCATGCTTAAAATCAACCATCTACTATCTTTTGCAGTAATTAAATTGGGACAAAAATCGGAGACAGAAATGATTTCTTTTTCCAAAACGAGAAATCCAAGTAACAATAAGATTGAGCAATTGCCACAAGTAAAAAGAGAATACCGACAAAATTGACATAAACCCAGGTGAAGAATACGCTGAATTGCGCGAATTCGGGGACCAAAGTGGTTGGGCTTTTTCCTAGGTTGGAAGGGGATAGGAGGATTTAGCAAGGGTTTTAGGGTCGTACAGTTATGGCGGGGAAGAAACGGCCGAGTTTGGATTTGGCTATTGTTTTGAAATCTTTTCTGTTCTCTTCAATTGTTTTTCTGTTTTGGGAACATTTTCTAAGTCATTATAATTACTAGTAATTATTGTGGTAAATTCTGTAATGTATTCACATAATTCAAAGATAGGTGTGAAGAGTAAAATATATGGGAAAGAAGTTGGCACGTATCAACCTGACAGGTACGGACAATGAATGAATATTTGTAAAAAGGCAAGTGGTGACCTAAAACCGCGGTTTGGAAATGTGAATAGCGTACTGCAGAAGTTCGAAATGTATGGGGGTGTGACGGAATTAACATAAATATAATGGGTCTACGAATAAAACACCGAAAATGAAGCATAAGCAGTACTATCTACTTATGGGCATTACATCAACAAAATGCTTTTTATTTATGGGCATTTTACTCTGAAGCATAACATTTATGTAAAATACATAAATATTTGTAACTAAAATTGAAAAACTGTTACACTAATATTTTTACGAAAGGAAAATTGATTGTTCTGTATTAAACATAAACTGATTTTTGTGAAAGCAAAAAGCATATTGCCCATAACATACCTGCTCTTTATGATTTTTTTGCATTACATGAATAAAAGGCTAGCTATTTATGGGATACGGGGCAGGAGCGGTCCTCAGAAGGACCGCTCCTGAACTGTCCCCTCACAGAAAGAAAGGTAAGGCCAGAAATAAACCACGTCAAAAGGCTTCAGTTTGGCCCAAAACGACGTCGTTTTATTAAGTGAGACAATAAAAAAAATGGTTATGCTCTGCTGACCGTAACGGCAAGAAACGGAACGTTATGACCACTAGTAAGCAAAGTCCCGCCCAAACCAAAATGAAAAGCGGCACTTAGACTCCCACCCAAACCAGACGAAGCAGTTGCATGCGAAAAGCCACGAAGGGAGAAATAAGAGGGGAAAATACGAGATTGGCAACACTCTCCGGCGTGACATTGCGAAAAGCTGTGGAAGTGCAACATTGGATACTGAAAAAATAGCAAGGAGAAGCAAGAAGCGGTGGAGTGGTGGACAAATTTCTGGTGATTCGGATTTGTTATAAGAAGAAGAAAGGTGAACCCAAGGTTGAAGAGCGGAAGATCGTAGGCGCGGGAGTAGTGAATGACCGAAAACCAGTCAGGTATTCAAATTTTTTTGAGGCCTACGATGATGCAGTAACATGTGTGATTTGACATGCTTGTTGAAGGACCTTACTTGTGGATGTTGTTGGCGTACAGTAGGATGATCGCTTAGAGGGATATCACGTGAGCACAATTTTGTGTATAGTAATGAGTAAGTGCAGCATGATAGGAGTATTATAAGTTAGTTTTTGAGCATGACAAGTGAGAGTGGGAAAGAAGGGGGAAATCGTGCGGCACAACTGCTTGAGAAAATGTGTGCATGGGTTCGATAGTTAGTATTGAAAAAATGGATGCAGATTATAATTGAAAAAATGTTATCATGAAATTGGGATGGCGTTTTTGGGTCTTGAATGGTGTAAGTTTATTGTATTAGTTCGTGTGCACGAACACAGTGTTGGATAATTGTTACATGTTGTGGTTGAACAGGTACATAGAAATAATAGAGTTCAAATGTTTTGTACTGAGTTGTGCGTCTCATAGTTGCTAATGAAAATGTTATTTTGAAATTGGGATGGCGTTTTTGGGTCTTGAATAGTGTAAGTTTATTGTATTAGTTCGTGTGCACGAACACAGTGTTGGATAATTGTTACATGTTGTGGTTGAACAGGTACATAGAAATAATAGAGTTCAAATGTTTTGTACTGAGTTGTGCGTCTCATAGTTGCTAATGAAAATGTTATTTTGAAATTGGGATGGCGTTTTTGGGTCTTGAATAGTGTAAGTTTATTGTATTAGTTCGTGTGCACGAACACAGTGTTGGATAATTGTTACATGTTGTGGTTGAACAGGTACATAGAAATAATAGAGTTCAAATGTTTTGTACTGAGTTGTGCGTCTCATACTTGCTAATGAAAATGTTATTTTGAAATTGAGATGTCGTATTTGTGTCTTGATTGGTGTAAGTTTATTGTATTAGGGCATGTGCATTAACACAGTGTTGGATAATTGTTACATGTTGTGGTTTAACAGGTACAGAGAAATAACAGAGTTTTAATGTTTTGTACTCAGTTGTGCTTCTCATATTTTCTTTTACATTGATGTTACAGGTTATTGGTTTACTTGCATAAAGAGAGACAAGTTTCTAGGTTGGAAGTGAATGAGTGCGAGAGTAGGTTATAAGTTGGCAATATGAGACAGACGGAATAACAAATCATGAGGTTTAGCATAGTTAGTGTGGAATAACGGTTAAGAATCTTACTAGTTATTGTAGGTGCACATCATGTTGGATAGTCATTACACGCAGTCATTTAATAGTGACACTAGGAGAAGTGCACTGTAAAATTGGATGAACAATGACGTAAAATTGTTTAACGGGTTTGTTGCTTCATTCATATTGTTGAAGAGGGTGATAAATAAAGGAGAATGTGATTGAATTGAACTTGATAGGCAGGGGAATAGATTATGAAATGACTAAATGAGGGATAATTAACCAGAAAATTTGGTATTGAGACAAACAAATTGTGAAAAGGAAGATTACTTGTACAATAATTGTTGTGGTTGGACATCATCTTTGATAGTTGTTACACGTAATAGATCAGAAGTTACAATAATAGAACTGGTCTATAGAATTTCATGAAGATACTATAAATTTGGATGGCCCCTTATTCTACTGCATTGGTATTGTACAGTAGCATAATAAATAGAAGAAGAAATTGATGGATGAAGTACAATCTGATAGGTAGAACAACAGATTATGTAGATTAGTGGCAGTTGGAATAAATAACAAACTGTGAAGAATGAGTTACTGAGTGTGAGAAAAAATGTTACAGGTTGTACTATAACTAGCGTGACTAATATTTGATGCTCATATATTATGTTTAGCAGTACTTCATGATATGTTCTGACTGTGGTTGGAAAAAAAATTTTGGAACTGAAGTGCAATATGTTTGTTAAAAACATTAGTTTACAATGGCAAGAACGCGAGCAGGAAGCACACTTCAGGAAGCAGACAGAGAAGAACTCGCCGAAACAAGTGGTGGTACAGAACACGGTGCAGCACCCACTTCATCGAATAGGTAAGTGGCCAGTGCTTGCGTAAGGTCTTGGCCGGTTAGACTTGGCATCATTATTCAGCATTACAATGTTGACTGTTCAGGGGAAGGATGAGAAGGAAAAGAAGTAGTAAAAGGAATGATCGTTTAGGTGGGGAGGAAGAACTGATTACAGCGGGAACAAGCGAGGTCGCAGAACCAGTCCCACCATTGAATCCATGGATGAAGTTCAGGTAAGATTATTGAATATGAGGGAAAAATAATGGTACTAAATAGCACATATAACTTTGGAGTTTTGAATGTGGACAGGAAAGAGTATCAACACACGGTTTCGGCGAAGGGTGTTAAGCTGACTGAGGTATGCTGTCCTAGCAAAATAAACTGAAGAATCATTGAACCGATGGGGTGCCTAAGGGAAAAATAGTGAAACGAGCAATTATTTTGTGTTTAGTCTAACGTGTTTTTTGATTTTATTTATTCAATGCAGTACAATGACATTGTCCGGGCAGCATATAATAAGTTGAGTGAGGAAGAAATGAGGAAGCGAAAGGA
Source organism: Coffea eugenioides (assembly GCF_003713205.1). NCBI lineage: Eukaryota > Viridiplantae > Streptophyta > Magnoliopsida > Gentianales > Rubiaceae > Coffea > Coffea eugenioides. The sequence continues at coordinate 17,124,185 of NC_040045.1, read as the reverse complement.
GGAATATTTGAAAGAGAAAGAAGAGTATGAGAAAGAAATGGAACGTCTAGGAAAGCCGATATTGCGAAAAACACGGGTTCAAATCAAGGTAAATACACGGCATGATTCATCAAACATTTAATGAAACTTATATTAGTCTAATGCATATATCTAAAAAATGGTGTAGAATCAGAAGTACACTATCCGATGCTCGCCAAAGCAGATGTCAAGTTTAGTTTCACGAATCGATGAAACTAAGAAGCAGCAGATTAGAGACATAGGATTTGGAGGGCTGCTAGACATACAGTGTCACTGGATTCCTAGTGGCATAGCTACCTGGCTTGTTGACAACTTTAATCCGACATTGAGCAGTTTAAATGTTGGTGGAGATGGTGTGCTACCTTTAACGTCAAAGGATATCAATTTAATCCTGGGGATCCCGAACGAAGGTCCCATTCCAGTTGAAGACACCGATACAACCGAGGTTGGGGGAAGTGGACCAAGTCGTAGGACATACAAATGGAATGAGCTCCCAAATGAGTTGGTAGCCATGAATGCAGGGGAAGAATTCTTAAGACTATTCGTGGCATTTTGTTGTGGATGTCTACTGGCTCCAACCACTAGAGCCGAGCACAAAATAAAGGTTTGGAACTGTACGCAATTGGTTGATAGGGTAGCCAGATTGAACTGGGCTGAGTATGTGAGGATCGTACTATGCAATAAGGTGCTAGAGGTGCAAAAGAAAAGTGAAAAGCAGCACCAATACGTTGGCGGTTGTATCTTCGTTCTGCTGGTAAGATTAGATAGTTGTAGTCATGACGAAAATATGCTCTAATTGTTACACAGTGCACCAGAGAGTCAATTAGTTTTGCGAGCCTTCATAACTACTGTCTGTATTTCCACATTTTATCAAATTCAGTGCGATGGATTGATTAGATTATGCTCAAATGAATGCGTCTACGATGATGTTTTAACAGTGTGGTCAAGTTTATCTACAGTTGAATTAATTACTGTATTGTATTGCAGATTCATTATCTTGATCGGGTACAAATACTGAAGCATAAAGTGTCGAGGACTACTCCGCGAGCTAAGGCATGGACAGATGCTCTGATCTCTGAAAGGGATGCACTTGAGATTAAAAATCTTGGAGCTTATGGAAAAGGAAAACTGGTAAAATGTTATATATTATTGATCTCATTTCATATAAAAGGTAGTGGTCTATGTATTGCGTGGCTTTTCTATTGAAATGGTTGGTTTAATTTGTTGTTAAAGATTGGACAACATGATCCGGAAGATAATGAATATGATGGGCAGAGTACTGAACTACCCCCTGATTTGGTAGGAATGCTGATGAACAGCGGGCACGCCGATATCGGTGTAAGTGGGTCTGTTCCATGATTTAATGAAATTTGTTGTTTGATTAGACGTAATTACTGCATATTGTAAGCAACGTTATTGGTTATTGATAGGCCTATCAACTTCATTCATGTTGTAGTATTGGGAAGATATGTGATACCAATCCCAATATTACATCCCTCTCGAGAGAGTTATTAAAAATTAAGTCACATGAATGGAAATACAGAAATATAGTGATCTCTTGGCCAATCATGTTATAAATGTATGAAGTTTCAATGATCCCGGGTGATCATTTTATTTTTTAGTATATAAGTTACAGTTATAGAACCTATGGCCGCAATTCAAATGTTAAATTAAGAACCTTTGCGTAAATGTACTATTGTATATGCCTGTATTGTATGAAATTGTTGAGAGCATGTGGCTCATTTATGGATTGATAATTTCATCATCTAACTGCAGGCTGAGCTAAATGAGCTGTATAACATTGCTGTTAGTAGCCAACGAAGGATATTGAAGATTGCAGAAATCCTCTCCTCTCAGCCGAGAGCAAAAGCTTCCACTTCTGGGACTGAAGCATTGGACAAAGGAAAAAAACCTGTACAGGAGGACTATACAATGCACAAGAGTCCTGATACCGAAGAAGAGCCGGAATTTCAATCTGCCGAAGAAGGGGCAGACGACGAGGATGATGATGCTGAAGAAATTGATGCGGAAGGGTCTGATGAAGACGAGCATAATGCAGCGCAGGCCGAGAAAGACGATGCCAATACGAGGACAAATATTGAAGGTATCCAAGATCCAGAGCTGAATGAAGATGTAATGGACATGGAGAATCCAATTCCTACCTCTTCAGTCGTACCCGATAACAGCAGTCGCGGATTGGAACAAGGAACCACCATGACAACAACTGCGCAAGGAAGCATTATACAGCTTCAAGAGCAAGAGCAGGAGCAATACAGGTCAAACGTCATAGAACCTGCCGAAGAGGGTCAATGTACGGTGCAACCACCTTTGCACGCCAGTGCATCGACGTCACATCTGCTTGAGCAAGAAATGCCACGAAAGTTGCGATCATATGGTCGAAAGCGGAAAGGTTGGTATACTGTTATTATTCATAAGGTTGTAATTCATGTACTATGACTGTAACATCTATTATCATATACGGTAACTTTGTTTATACCATCATGATGCTACGTACACGGGTCTGAACTCTGGCTTGTCATCATCGAAAACTTGTTAAGCATACTGTCATACCCTGTCCGATATGAAACACATATGAAGTTGATGTAACAAACGTAATTAGGCATATTATGAAAGTATGACTTTATTAATGTTAAGAAGTTAGTGTGTTTCGAAAAATGTTAGTTACATTGCAGTGGAAAAATGTTACAAAATAGTTATTGAAAAGTTACAGTGTGTTTAAAAATTGTTACCAAAAAATGTGGAAACTTATAGATTAAAAGTTAGTATGTTTGAAGAATGTTTACAGTGTGCTTGAAGTTTGTCACGAAATAGTAACCTGAAAGTTACAGTTTGCTCCATTGAATACACAACTCCATATTCGCGGATCGTTAGTCACGGAATTTATTTTACATTATTGTACAATAGTTACCGGAAAGCTATTTCATAATTAATGCAGGTGATGTAATTGAAGAATTTTAGTTACGAAGTGTTTGTAACTTGTTACATGAGTGATGATTTAGATGAAAGTTGAATGTTATTGGGGACTGTTAGTCATTATAATTAATAGATAAGTTACAGTTTCCAAAATTCAAACATAACTCCATATTAAATGATTGCTGTTTAAATGTGTGTTTGTAGGTTGATACTCACTTATTTATTGGTCAAAGTGCATTTGAAAACTCTTAGAAACGGTTAGTTTAGCATACTGTTATGGTGTGATTGAAGTCTGTTATTCATTAGTTATTGAGAAGTTAGTGTGTTTGAAAATTTATCACAACTGTTTGAAAAGTGTTAGTTACAGTGTGTTTGAAGAGTTGTACAAATAGTTCTTATGACAGTTACATTGCATTTAGTGAATTATCGATTGGTGTTTGATGACTGCTAATTGCATTGTGTCTGAAGAATGAAGCAAAATACCTTATAATTTGTTAGACGACAACAAATGAATGTCATATGAAATGCATGTTATTTGTCTTTTGTAGGAGGCCTTGACGTTGAGGTGAAGCACAAGTCTACACGTGCAACAAAGAAGAGCACTGTTCTGCGGTCAGCAGAGTTCATTCTACCAGCACCTGTGACAGTTAGCCTATACGAAAAAAATGTTGCTGCATATGCATGGGATCCGGACCAAAATCCCAAGTAAGATTCTTGACAAAACTATTAATTCGATCTTGTGATCCATTCACTACAATAAGTACGCGTGTGGTTCATAAGAAGATGGCATAGAAAAATAGATTGAATATGGATGAGATTGGAGTTCATATACATTAGTCAGATTTTCGTGTTTTGGAGTAGGAGTAATAATTATTAGTAAATCGTTTAATTGTGTCCTGGATGTGATAGGGACATACTTGTTCAAATGTATCAATTTTCGCTGACTCGGCTTGACTTGAAGACTATGGAAAATGGCATGCATGTGTCTAATCGGGTCAGTAGTTCATTACTTTTAGTCAAAAAGTTTGATTATGTATCTATTGATTGGAATAGTCATACGTAAACTCACCCAAGCAACACTCAATTATATGTTTTGATCACCATTTGCCATTGATTAGGTGATTGATATGTTTGCCCGTCTCATGAATTGGGGTGGAAGAACTGCCAAAATTAGGAAGCTTGAACGCTACATCGTAGAACCTGTTGCAGTTGTGAGTTTGAAATTTGGATTGCATCCTACAGTTGTGTTAAAGATGCTCATCATCATATCTGAATTGGTATTACGATCCAACACACCATTATTAATGTCTTCTATGCACCTTTCACTCGGCTATGTTATTGGTTGCAGGAAGGAATTTTAAAAATGGGAAAATTCGACAAGCTCTCTGATGCCAGCTTATCTGCTAAGCTTCTAAAGCTCTTCAAGGTTCGCAATAACAATACGGGGGTTGATCCTGCAAATTGTGATTGGGTATGCAATTATCAGTTTTAATCCAAAACTTCTTATGTGACTGTTAAACATTCAAAACATAGTCATACTCGGTTATGTAGAATGACCTGTCTGACCTTTTTCATACCTCATTTGGCGCAGATACTTGTGCCAGTATGCATAGAGGGGTCTTGGTTTGTCTACAGCTTCGGTGTCTCAGAGAAAGAAGTGCACGTGCTAGACCCTGATAGCAGTCAAGCAAAGAGCAAAGACATTAGTGTACTGAATCGACTGGTATGTTGGACAAATTGCTAAATGCATTACACGACATGACAGTGACACATTAGTGGATTGTAATCAGTTTTACATAATCTTTGGTGATATAGAAACGTTCACTGGGTTTGGTTGTGGCGGCAAAGTTTGGCAAGGAAATTGACTTCTCCAGTTTCGGATTTTCTGTTGCCGATGTCCCTCATCACTCACCCAACAAAGTGTAAATAGTTTGACTTCTCCTGTCATTATTGTTAGAGCGTGTACTAAGTTTTTTGTCCAACATATATACCATAACTGACTAATGAGAAGACAACGTGACCAGGTGTGACAGTGGTGTTTTCGTTATGACATTCCTAGAGCATTGGAGCGGAAGGTTGGCTGTTCGGCTTACAGAGGTATTACAATTGATATTCCTTTTCTCCCTACAATCCATCTGAAATTGATTTAATGCTTGTTACCTCGGCACTCAACTATGCTAATTCCTACCTCTTGTGCTGATAGGAAAATGTTGGCAAGTATCGAGTGCTGTACACAGCTCGATTGTGTAACTCAGCGGCGAACTCAAAGTTTCCGGACAGCTTCGCAAACCTGCAAGTACCTAAACGGGCGCAGTTGAATGTTGGTAATGCCTGATTTATAAGTATTCATGACTGGGAGAGAAAGAAATTCACAAAATTGCATTTGACGTGCTTTTGTATATTATTACATGTGTATTACAGCTTTTGGATTGCTGTAACTAATTTTATTATGGAGTCTACTCAGAAGGACCTTTCTTTTGAGACAGTAGTTTTGTTTTTCTGGAGACATTAGCATCAATACTGATTAGCAATTTTTATCGTGGTGCTGTTTATTTATCATTTGTGGCCATAAATTCTGAATTTAATTCAGATTTTCTATTGACACTAGAATAATGTCAGTAATAACATTAACGGAGCATTAATTGGTTCAATTGTGTCGTGAATCTATGGTTCAAAGATGCTCGTCGTGACTCTGTGCCAACTATACTAGAACCTACATTGAACAATGTGTAACTATAGAACAAGCGCCCAATTAGTTTGTTGCAAAATTAGTTATTGAAAAGTTACAGTTTGAAAATTAATACAAAACTTTCATATATAACTGCTGGTAGTTACAAAGTGTTTGTAGGTTGTTAGTCAAGAATTATTGGGAAGTTACAGTGTTTTGTATGACTGCAACAAAATAGTTATTTGGGAAGTTACAGTTTGAAAATTAATACAAAACTTCATATTTGAAAACTGTTAGTTACGATGTGTTTGTACGTTGTTACAAAATAGTTTTGGGAAAGTTATAGTGTGTTCGTAGAATGTTACAGAATAGTTAGTTGGGAAGTTGCAGTTTGAAAATTAATATAAAACTCCATATTTGAAAACTGTTAATTACAAAGTGTTTGTAGGTTGTTACAAAATAGTTTTTTAAAAGTTACAGTGTGCTCGCTAAGTATTACAAAATAGTTAGTTGGAAAGTTGCAATTTGAAAATTAATACAAAAGTCCATATTTGAAGTCTGTTGGTTACGAAGTGTTTGTAAATTATTACAAAATAGTTATTGGGAAGTTACAGTATGTTCGAAAACCGTTACAAAACAGTTACTCGCAAGGGGATAGTTTGAAAATTTTTACAAAACTCCATATTTGAAAATTGACATTTTTTACGAAGTATTTGTAGGTTGTTACAAAATAGTTATTGGGAAGTTGAATGTTAATAAAGACTATTACAAAATGCTTCAATGGGAAGTTAGAGTGTGAAAATTAATACAAAACTCCATGTTTGATGATTGCATGCTATAGTGTGCTTATAGGTTGTTACAAAATAGTTATTGTGACAAATGACGAATGACATTCAAATAAAATAGTTTATTTGAACACACTCGAAAATGGCATGCATGTGTCGAATCGGGTCAGTAGTTTATTACATTTATTCAAAAAATTTGATTATCAATTTATTTATTGGATTAGTGATACGTAAACCCAATTGTAACAGTCAATTACATGTTTTGAGTTTTGTGTATGTCTTAAAAAAACATGTTACTTATTCTATACTTACTAATTGTCCAGAATTTAGTTACTAGCTTATATCGTTTCTTGCCACATATTAACTCCCACCTATGTGTACGACCGTGTTAGCTCATGATCGACACACAACCATTAATTCAACAGAAGGTTAAAACACTAAAGCTTATGTGACCCAAAAGGAGTTTTAGATCGTTCAAATGTCTTCATCGAGCAATTTTGGTAGCGGATCTACTGAGTTAAGGTACCAATATCGGTACTGCCACTGCGGAAAAAGGGCTGGGCTGAAGATCGTGGAGTCACAGAAACCAACGAAGGGGTTGCTGTACTTCTATTGTGAAGGAAAAACTTGTGCTTTTTTCGCTTGGTGTCATCCAATAGGGAGGAATCATGAGCAACTTCAGGCTAACTACTGCCCTCCCTCACCGAATCGACAAGCAATAAGTAGAGAAAGCTCCTTCGACAGTCCCGGAACAGTGCAAAATGAACCAAACTCTTTCCCGTATCATGTGCATCGAATCGAACAAGATATTCGACAAATGAAAACCTTCATGATGATATCGGTAGCGGTCACCTTTCTGTTGATCCTAATAGCAATTTTTCGCTGACAGCACTTTCAATTTTTCGCCCCATGGGAGGGTATAAACTTCGCCTGTAGTTTGTCGGAGATGTATCCTTCATAGGCAAAGTTACACTGACATCCTTGTACTGTTGACTTTCCATTTTGGCAGGTGATCTAGAAGATAGAGTAAACAGTAGATCCAGTCGTATAGTTGTATGAAACTGGTGAAGTCACACTATTAGTTTTTTGTGGAGTTATATGATTGCTCTTTTATCTGAAATCACCTGTGTTGTTCAATTATTTTGTGTTAATGACTCCAACTAATTGAAACTATTAATTGTATAATGATGCACAAATGGTTACCTTAATTGTAAATTGTTACAATTCGTACGTTCTTACTTACAGTTTTGTTCGTCCTAAGTTACAACATTCAGTGAATTAGTTGTAAAATTGAAAATCTTTAATAAAGCATCAGGAGCAGAAGGAGGTGCTTATTCAGGTACTATCACATTGTGGGTCATTGAATGACCAACGCCATTCAGTTTTACACATCTGACTCTGGGCCAAAAAACTGACATTCATTGTGAGATTTTGTGCACAATATTTTGCGTATTACTGTGTATGCACAATGTCGAAATTAAGGTCACTAATGTGTAACTCAGTATTCACATCGGTACCCTTAATGTTGCAATACAGGTCTTACCATGATAAAAATTGCCCAATTGGTATTTTATTTTCTGATGCTGATTAGTGACACGACGTAACACTTATTATTTTATGTATCGATACTAAAAATATAGTTCAACAAATTTTGTCCATACGATTGACAAACTGTTCATATATTGTTACAATTCGTAAGTTATTATTTACCTCTTTGTTCGTTCTGAGTTACAACATACATAAAATTTCTGGTCGAATTTGAAATCTCCTATAGAGCATTGGAGCAGAAGGAGGTACGAACCGGTCATAGAGGTAGTAAATTTGGGTCATACACCGACCAAGGTCATAGAGTGTTACACATCTGACTCTTGGCCAAGAAACTGTTGCATAATTTGGGCTGTCATACCTCCCTGTGACAGTGTAACTGTGCATGCACACAGTGAAATGTACATGAATCTAAGGTGTAACTCTGTATCCACGTGACTCTTAAAAGTTGGTGGACAGGACCAAAATATGATAAAAGCTGCAAACATGTGTTGAAATCTGTAAACGATTGGCAACAGCACGTAACACGTATATTCACTGTCGGTACAACAAATCTGGCCTGGAAACGTAACAAAACTTATCCGACATGGTTCAGGCACTGCATGTGGGTCTACAGTCTCTTCTCCCGTGATGTACTAGTTGCCCTCATATGCGTTCGTGAAGATCTCATTATTTTAATGAGATGTTCGAGAAAGTCTCGCTACGCAATGTTTTGGGGTTCGAAACGATCATCGTAACTATTCTCAATAGATACTTAATAAAGTGTCTAAGAAATTTAATGTGTCAGTGGGAGGAATTATCGTTTCTACCAAGGGCAATAGCACAAACAAGAGAAGAGAAAAGATTCATCGAATATTAACTAGTTGTATTATTACTAGTTGTAATATCGGGGAATATTTAGTTGGAATATTATTCAGTTTTAAATAGAGCAAACGAAAAGCTGCTGATTGCAAATTCATTAGTTATAATAAATTGTAACATACAGCTAACTGGTTGTAACCCAATCCGTACATAGTGAAACGTACAGGTCACTGATGTGTAACTGTTTATCCACATGACCCTTAATATTGGTGTACAGGTCATTTCATGACAAAAGCTGCAAAATATGTTTTATTGTGTGAACAGATTTGACACAATTCAATGGCATGCATCGAACTCTACAGCTTCCACTGCCACGACAAAATTGTTTGGTCTGGAATGCGTTGTCCAGTGATATTTTACTACATTGTGAGGGTCCTGCGG